>NW_012115999.1:2645287-2645646 GCF_000951035.1 Colobus angolensis palliatus
GTTTTCTAGTTTATGTGTGTAAAGGTGTTCATAGTAGCCTTGAGTGATCTTTTGTATTTCTGTGGTGTCAGTTGTAATATCTGCCATTTCATTTCTTAATGAGGTTATTTGGATTTTCTCTCTTCTTTTCTTGATTAATCTTGCTAATGGTCTGTCAATTTTATTTATCTTTTCAAAGAACCAGCTTTTGTTTCATTTGTCTTTTGTATTGTTTTTTGTTTGCTTGTTTCAATTTCATTTAGTTCTGCTCTGATCTTGGTAATTTCCTTTCTTCTGCTGGGTTTGGGTTTGGTTTGTTCTTATTTCTTTAGTTCCTGAGGTGTGACCTTAGAATGTCAGTTTGTGCTCTTTCAGTCTTT
>NW_012115999.1:2645996-2735527 GCF_000951035.1 Colobus angolensis palliatus
ATGGTCTCGATCTCCTGACCTCGTGATCCGCCCGTCTCGGCCTCCCAAAGTGCTGGGATTACAGGCTTGAGCCACCGCGCCCGGCCGTATTTGCATAGTTTTGAAGGTTCCTTTTTGGAGTTGATTTCTGGTTTTATTTCACTCTGGTCTGAGAGACTGCTTGATACAATTTCAATTTTCTTAATTTATTGAGGCTCGTTCTATGGCCCGTCATAGTCTACCTTGGAGAAAGTTCCCTGCACTGTTGAATAGAAGTGTATTCTGTGGTTGTTGGATGGAATGTTCTGTGTATATCTGTTAAGTCCATTTTTTCCAAGGTATAGTTTAAATCCATTGTTTTTTTGTTGACTTTCTGTCTTGATGACCTGTCTAGTGCTGTCAGTGGAGTTTTGAAGTCCCCTACTATTACTGTGTTGCTGTCTGTCTCATTTCATAGACACAGTCTTTAACGTAATATTTTCACTATGTCATATTATGTTCTTTAATTTTTTTCTCTTCCTCGTGGTTGACCAGCTTATTAAGTCCAATGAGCACCTAATTGAGGCTAAAGAATTGCGACTTTCAGCATGCCTAATGATTCTTATGTTTGTCTCAGTTGTTAGGTTTATGAGACTCATTACTGAGATAGCAATACTTTTTTTCTCATTTTCTAATCTTTTTTCCCTACATGATGAGTACAAAATGCAATTTGAATTTTTGAAATAATTCTCCAAGCACTGTTTTGTATATAAAGATGGCAGTGCTATTGAAACTGAATTTTTGGCTGACAGCCAGTGGAATTACATGCTGGCTAAAAATGGTCATTTGTTAGGGGGAAAGATATACAAACACCTGATTTCAGGGTTCATGACAGAGGAATGAGGAGTCAGTGTACAATGTACTAAACAGAATTATGCTGACAATTCAAATATAAACGTCAAGGACCATAAGGCTAAAACAAGAAATTAAAGGCATGAGAATCGGAAAGGAAGAAACACAACTTTTTACTTATAGACAATGTGATTTTTATAGGTAGAAAATCTGCAGAATCTACAAGAAAAAAAAAAGCTACTAGAACATGAATGAGCTTAGCAAGGTTGCAGGATATAAAATCAATATACAAAAATCAATTATGTTTCTGTATACTAGTAATGGACAACCTGAAAATGAAATTTTAAGAAGATCAATTTCATGTACACTAACATCAAAAAGAACAAAAGTCTTAAGAATACATTTAACGAGAACTATACACTGAAAACTATACTGTTGCTGAGAGGAATTTATAAAACTAAATTAATGCAATATATACTATGTTTATTAATTAGGAGACTCAATATTGGTAATTCTTTTCATACTGACACACAGATTCAACATAATCTCTACCAAAATCCCAGTAGATATTTTGGGGGTGAAAGTGACAAACTGGCCCTAAAATTTATATGGAAATACAAATGACCTAGAATAGCCTAGTGTGGAGAAACAATAAAATCAGAGAATTCACTCATCTTGATTTCAAAACTCACTATAAATTGACATAAGATAGATGCATAGATCAGTAGTGCAGAAGCAAAAGTCAAGAAATAAACCCTCATATATGTGATCAGTTGATTTTCATAAAAGGTGTTAAGGTAATAGGGAAAGGATTATTTATTTTTTAATGGTGCTGAAACAATTGGATTTGTGTATGCAAATTATGTCCCTTGACCTTTACAGCACTCTCTACTCAAAAAAATAATAATAATCAAAATGAACCATAAGCTTAAATGTGTGACTAAAACTATAAAACTTTCAGAAGAATAGTAGATTATATCATCTTGGGTTAGGGAAAAAAATTTATATATGATGCAAAAGTTACAGACAACTGAAAGAAAAAAAAGAAGACACCATTAAGAAGATGAAAAGGCAAGCAACAGACTAGAAGCAAATTAATTACCTAATGAAGGGCTCTAACCAAAATATTTAAAGAAATCTTACAACTCAACCATAAGAAGATAAGCAACTCAGTTAAAAATGAGCACAAGATCTGAACAGACACCTTACCAAAGAAGATAGATATACAAATGGCAAATAAGCACATGAAAAGATGTTCAACTTGATTCACCACTTGGGAAACATAAATTAAAACAAAATAAGATTCTACTCCCCAACCACTAGCTAGCATGGCTAAAATTAAGAAGGCTGATAGTATCAAAGTGTTGGCGAGGATGTGGACAAACTGGAGTCTCATACATTACTGATTGGAATGTAAAATAGCATAGCCACTTTGGAGCAGTTTGGCATTTGTTTATAAATGTATACTTGCCATCTGACCTGTCAATCCTACCTTCACATAAAGTGGATAAATAAATAAAATATGGCGTATCCATGCAATGGAGTACTACTCAGCAATAAAAAAGAATCAGCTACTGATACATTTAACAGCATTGGGGAATCCAAAAAATGTTATGTGGATAGAAGCTAGACACAAAAGACTACGTATTTTATAATTCTGTTTTTATGAAATTTCTAGAAAAGGCAACATGATAGAGACAGGAAGCAGCTAAGAGGTTACTTAGGCCTGGAAAATGGGAGCAGGGATTGATTACAAAGGATATGAAGGAGCTTCTCAGAGTGATAAGAGTGTTCTTAAACTGGATTGTGGTGAGCGTTGCACAAATATATAAATTTACTAAAAATCATTGAATTGTTTACTTATAATAAATTTTATGGTAGGTAAATTATACCTCAATACCTAAAACAGATGTAAGTATCCCATAACCCAACACACAGTAGGTACCCAATAAATGTTAATTTCCTATAGTCTTTTTATGATGTTCATCCTGAGAACAGCTATATCAACAAGATACTCAGCATCCGGATTAATGTGGAATAGACTTAGCAATTGGTTCCAAACAGGGATTCACTTTTTTTCCCAGTAAAACAGTGCATTGCTCATTATATTCTTCTACAAATAGCATTAGGCGATTTGTGTGGTGGGGAGAATCTATAGAATAAACTATAAGACACATAGAATGTACTTTCAGTTAAAGGATTTCATTAAAAAGAACTGAACATTCAAAACTCGACTTCTGAATTCTGCCTGCAAAGGTTGTAAACCTCAGGAACATCTATAAAGATGTCAGACTATATCATTCACGGACTGGACAGAATCCTGGTACCAGCAAGAAAGGTCCTTAAAGTCAAATATACCATTCCTTCTGAGAAACAAAATCTCCAGTGCACTCGATTTAGGCTGCATGTTTATCCTCAGAAGCCAGAGTACAAAAGGGATAACCATCAGAACCCTCATTTTATAGGTAATAAACACAATCTTTCCTCCTAGATCTTTATCTTTGTTACTAGTGAGCAAGGCATCACTTGTAATCTCTTAGGATCTAAAGTAAACAGTGCAGGTTATTTGAAATTTTATTTTTTTATCCTTTGACTCCCTGTCTGTTTTTAATCTCAGTGGGTCCTCTAGAAGGTTGACTAGTGTAGTCTCTCCTTCCACCCCTCCCCTTTACTTCCCTCTCCCTTCCTTCACTCCCTGCATTCTCTGTGCCCCAACATTCTCCCCTCCAACACATATAGTGAATTATTTATCAGTAATGCCCTTTATTAGCAATACTGTTGAAAGATGAAGACAACGTTTTGTCTTTTTTGAGTCAGGGTCTTGCTCTGTTGCCCAGGCTGAGGTGCAATGGCGCAATCATAGCTCACTGCAGCTTCAAACTCCCAGGCTCAATCAGTCCTCCCACCTTGACCTCCCAAAGTGCAGGAATTGCCGGTGTGAGCCACTGTGCCCAGCCTAAGACAACATCTTTAGAAACCTTAAAGTCATGAAGAAAAACAAACCTTGCACTTCTCACATTTAAAAAATACACACACTTTTTTTTAAAAGAAAGTTTATATGCAATACCTTGTTAGTGTTCTTTATGATTCTGCAGTCTCTTTGCTAGTTTAAGGAACATAAAATATATTATCTCTAACTTGTTCTGTTCATAAAATTGTCATGTTCAGTATATTAAATTTAGAAGGATAGTCTATTCAGGCAATACACATTCACTAATTGAATTTACTTTGAAATGTTTTTAATTTTTTATATAAATGGAGCCTCAGGCAGCTGAACTCTAAAGAAACTCATATCTTACTTTTTGCCAGTTTGAGGGAAACAGCAAAACATTAAGCTCAGAAGGAATCATCAACATTTTAGTTATTCTAATAAAATTGCTGTTTTTTGGACTAGTGAAATCCACAGTGGCCAAAAAAAGTCACATAGGACATTTGTTTCCAGAAAAGGAAACGAGAAATAAATGAAGAATCTTTCTCCAAAGATTCTTCCCAAATAAATCATAAGACGGATTTTTCCCAAATTATAAAACACACCTTTGGCCACTTTTTTTTTTTTTATTGCTTTTTATTTCTGAACTAAATGCTAGCAACTTTAGCTTTATCAACTACAGTGATTTCTGCAAGCTGAAGCCTTCTCTAGAAGACTATGCCATTTCATTTCTGCTTTCCCTCATGTAGTTCTGCTTCTTTATTTGTTAACTGTAGCTCTATCTCTTCCATGTGTTGTAGAAGACAGAGAAACCAGAATTAGATGAGCAAGAGGTGTGACCATTTTTCAGAGGGGTGTGTCCGGCAAAACCTTGAACAGTATTTCTCAAATAGGCATTTGAATATGTTCTTTACCTGTACCTTCGAAACCATCCACTAAACTCCCCAGTCAAAAGTCTTCATCCCAGCTTCTAACCTATCATAGAACTTTTCTTCTCCTTTCTTAAGGCAGATTTATTTATCTCACCTTTCTTTCAAAATCTAACCTAGTGCCCAGCATACAGTAAAGCCTCAGGAGTTGTTTGTTAAATAAATGTTAAGTATCCTGTTCAAATAAGCAAAATGTGGCAGCATCTAGTAGCAGCTTTTCCCTTTGCATTTTGGGTTCAGGAGATTGACAACTGCTCAACTGGCCAGCCGCAAAGCTCTGAGCCTTTCTTTTTTTTTTTTTTTTGAGACGGAGTCTTGCTCTGTCGCCCAGGCTGGAGTGCAGTGGCTAGATCTCAGGTCACTGCAAGCTCCACCTCCCGGGTTTATGCCATTCTCCTGCCTCAGCCTCTCAAGTAGCTGGGACTACAGGCGCCCGGCACCTTGCCCAGCTAGTTTTTTGTATTTTTTTAGTAGAGACGGGGTTTCACCGTGTTAGCCAAGATGGTCTCGATCTCCTGACCTCGTGATCCACCCATCTCGGCCTCCCAAAGTGCTGGGATTACAGGCTTGAGCCACCGCGCCCGGCTAAGCCTTTCTTAATGATGTCTTTCACCTAGCTTCCTTGAGTACTTGTGTCTGAATTTATGCTGAGTTTCTCCAAATAAGTGATTTTGTCTGGACTTTTGCTAAGTTAGGTATGATGGAAATATGTTTTCTGATTGTGACACAGTGATTGCAAAAGAAAGTAGATACCTTCCTTGACTTCTGTGCTCTATATCCTTCTGGGTACTCTGTCATCCTTTGTTTTTAATATTCGTAGGCTTTTATTTTGAAAGAAATTCTGAAAGGATGCTACTGTTCTATCCCATCACATTTTGCAATATCACGTTATTGTTAATACTTTTTCTTTCTCCATCCTGTGTTCAGCCAGTGTAGCCGTGGTAGTTTTGACATACTTTGTGAGTAATTTTGCATTTCTGCAGATGATTTGCATTATAATGGGAAAAGCTTGAGCTGTGTCATCTGGAGATCTGAGTCCTAACTAATCCTGACTTTATCACTTTCCTGTTTTGTGCTCTTCACCTACAAATATAGAAGGCAACACATTTACTACACAATGGTCATAAGGGATAAGTGATACATGTGAAAACTATGGGGTTATTTTTAGCACATAATCGATATTTGGTAAGTATTGAAACCAAATCATTTAGAAAGTGTCCACTCATATTTTCTCATTAACAAGCAACTTTATTTCATGGGATGCAAATCTTATGGCAATATTTTTTTTTATTATTATACTTTAAGTTCTAGGGTACATGTGCACAACATGCAGGTTTGTTACATATGTATACATGTGCCGTGTTGGTGTGCTGCACCCATTAACTTGTCATTTACATTAGGTATATCTCCTAATGCTATCCCTCCCCCCTACCCCCACCCCACGACAGACTCTGGTGTGTGATGTTCTCCATCCTGTGTCCAAGTGTTCTCATTGTTCAGTTCCCACCTGTGAGTGAGAACATGCAGTGTTTGGTGATCTGTCCTTGCGATAGTTTGCTGAGAATGATGATTTCCAGCTTCATCCATGTCCCTACCAAGGACATGACCTCATCCTTTTCTATGACTGCATAGTATTCCATGGTATATATGTGCCACATTTTCTTAATCCAGTCTATCATTGATGGACATTTGGGTTGGTTCCAAGTCTTTGTTACTGTGAATAGTGCCACAATAAACATACGTGTGCATGTGTCTTTATAGCAGTATGATTTATAATCCTTCGGGTATATACCCAGTAATGGGATGGCTGGGTCAAAGGGTATTTCTAGTTCTAGATCCTTGAGGAATCACCACACTGTCTTCTACAATGGTTGAACTAGTTTACAGTCCCAACAACGGTGTAAAAGTGTTCCTATTTCTCCACATCCTCTCCAGCATCTGTTGTTTCCTGACTTTTTAATGATCACCATTTTAACTGGTGAGAGATGGTATCTCATTGTGGTTCTGATTTGCATTTCTCTGATGGCCAGTGATGATGAGCATTTTCTCATGTGTCTGTTGGCTGCATAAATGTCTTCTTTTGAGAAGTGTCTGTTCATATCCTTTGCCCACTTTTTGATGGAGTTGTTTGATTTTTTCTTGTAAATTTGTTTAAGTTCTTTGTAGATTCTGGATATTAGCCCTTTGTCAGGTGGGTAGATTGTAAAAATTTTTTCCCATTCTGTAGGTTGATCTTATGGCAATATTATGAAGTCTTCATACTTTATGATCTTTCATGGGTTTTCATGTTACTGGTAAATTCGGATAGCATTTATTGCATGTCAAGTGGATGACTCTACACCGAGCCTATAAAGCTAAATAACAAATGGTTGCTACCCTGGAAGAGTTTATAAGCAACTAGGTGAGACAAGTTTAAACAGAGAAGCACAATTCAGCATGTTACTTGCTTGATAAGAGGTAGTTTTAAAATTGGAGAGGAGCATAGTGCACAACAAATACAGTTTCATGGCTCAGGTTCCATAGAACTTTAATACTGCCTGACTGGTTTGTTTGGCTGAATATCTTTTCTTCTCCCCCCACCCCCAGCTTTATTGAGGTATAGTTGACAAATGAAATTGTATATATGTAAGGTGTACAAAGTGATGGTTTGATATATGTGAAGAAAAGGGGAACCCTTGTGCACTGTTGATAGGGATGTAAATTGGGAGAGCCATTAGAGAAAACAGCATGAAAGCACCTCAGAAAATTGAAGATAGAAGTACCATATGATACAGCAAATCCCACTTCTGGATATTTCACTAAAGGAAACAAAATCAGTGTCTCAAATAGCTACTGCACTCCCCTGTTCCCTGCAACAGTATTCACAATAGAATAGCCAAGACATGGAATCGGCCTAACTATCCATTGATGGATTCATTTTTTAAAAAGTGGTACATAAATACACAATAGCATATTATTCAGCCATGGGAAACAAAGACACTCTACCATGTGGGACAGTATGGACAAACTTTGAATATCCTTCCTTGAAGCTTTTGTACGAATTCTAATTGAGGTATTCTTATCTGAGAATGCAAGATTTTTTTACTTGCACTTTTGACTGTCTTGCTGTAAGAAATCGTAGAGGCAATACTTTGCTGAATCTTTCTCCCACTGTTTTCTTTCCCTCATTCCCATTCTGATTTTTAAGGACAGGCAAAGACCTGTCTGTTGAGTAGCCCACTTGGTAAGTCAGGGGTTGGGAAACTATGGTGCATGGACTGAATCCGGCCCACCTCCTTTTTCATATGGTCCACTCTCTAAGGATGGTCTTGACATGTTTTAATGATTGAAAAATTGTCAAAAACATTGTAATGTGAAATAGGAGATTCAGATTTCACTTTCCCTAAATAAAGCTTTATTGGAAGACAGCCATGCTCATCCATTGACTTACTGTTTATGGTTGCTTCTGAGCTACAACAGCAGTTGAATAGTTGTAACAAAGACCATAGGGTCCAGAAAGCCTAAAATATGTACTTATCTGGCCCTTTACACAAAAAGTGTACCAGCCTGTGTTATAAGTCATTCAAAATCTTCGCAGCACTGTGCATTCTTTTTAACATCAACATGCAGTATTAGGTAATGTGAGCATCCTGGTTGGGTGCCTCTGTTTGAAGGTACAAATGTTAAGTAAGAGGGGCAGCCTTAGAGTTGAAAACTCTGGAAACATTAAGTGGACTTTCTCAATCACAGTCTCTTCTATTTGATGCCTGCAATGTAATCTGAAGACAAGGGTTCCAGTTCCATTCTGTCATTAGCAAGCACATTTATATCAGTCTTCTATCAGACTGGGTTTGCTACCCTAGTACAATATGAAAATGCATAGTCAACTTGATAATATTTGTAAGTCACATATAATTATTATCGCCTTAGAATATGCTAGAAGTATGGAAATACATGCTAAGACCAGATCTAAACCATTTTGCTGAATAGTTAAAAGTCAACAAATAGACAAAGCTTGAACTTTAAGTTTGAGTGTGGAAGTGGTTTTGCAGTGTCCTCACTTCAGTGTTAAAGGATAAAACATTTGACACCTCATCTCACTTTTATTTTTATTTATTTATTTTATTATCATTATTTTTTTGAGACAGAGTCTTCCTCTATCACCCAGGCTGGAGTGCAGTGGCATGATCTTCGCTCTCTGCATCCTCCACTTCCCAAGTTCAAGCAGTTCTCCTGCCTCAGCCTCCCAAGTAGCTGGGATTACAGGCACCTGCCACCACGCCTGGTTAATTTTTGTATTTTTAGTAGAGACGGGGTTTCACCATGTTGGCCAGGCTGGTCTCAAACTCCTGACCTCAATTGATCCACTCACCTCAGCCTCCCAAAGTGCTGGGATTACAGGTGTGAGCCACCACACCCAGCCCTCATCTCACATTCTCATTAGATGGATGACTTCACCAAACTCTGGATTAGTGGCCTTCACAGGGGACCTTGAGTGAGTGGGCATTCACAAATAGCTTTCACAGGAATAAAGATCTGCATATAGGTTTCTAGTCTGAATTATTATGTGTCTGAAAAATCCACCCTTCAAGAACATGTGGCTTCTTTCACCTGCAGAAGGAGCCTGCAAGGAGCCAGGTTCTAAATCTCAAACTCTTAAGCTTGCTATTTCTCCCTTTGCTGTGGGCCTTTGGGGAAATGATAATAAACTGCTTCTCATCTTTAGAGGGAAAAAGTGTGTTTCTCTCAATATGTTATCTGCATCATCAAGGAGTTATTCACATACACACCAGTCTCCAGGCCCAGAAAGTGGTGTAATCAGTTCAAAATATATGGGAACTTTTATAAAGTCTATACCCTTTGACTTTGACCCTGTAATTTCACGTCTGGAAATTTGGCCTATAAAATTAAAAGTAAGCATGAAAGAAAGGCTTAAATACAATACGGTTTATTATTTTTTGTAACAAACATTTTTAATAGTGAAAAGCCAGAAATGATCCACTGTAAATTCATGCGGGAATACATAGTCAAGTAAACTGTCATATATCCACTTGATGAAATGTTATGTAGTGATTAAAAATTATATTTATTCAGAGAATGATGTGTACATTGTGCCAGGCATGAAAAAGTTGGATATACACTTGTTTGTTTTAAATGATAACAGTAATGTAAATAAGCTACGGATAGAGAACAGGAATACAGAAATAGAATAATTCATTAACAGTTATTATGTATAGGGAGTTGGACTTTAAATGAGTTTTTCTGTATTTTCATAAATTTTTTTGTGAATATTTATGTAAAATAAACTATTTTAAATGAAAATGAAGATATCCAGTAGCCAGGAGGTGAGAATAATACCCTCTCTTAATATAGACACTGTGCTGGCCAGTGGGGGTTCAGCTGTAAGTAAGACTCACAGCAAGTCTGTTCTCATAGTTTGTATTTGGACTGGGGAGGGGCAGGTCATAAACAATTCATTACTGAATGGGGTGTGCTCTTGAAGTGGGGGTGCAGAGTGCTATGAACCCATGGAGCAAGGATATTGAACACAGGAGGAATTTAGGGAAGATCTTCCAGAAGAAGTGACAGAAGCGGGGCTAAGAGATTAAGGACTCAACACATGAAGCCGGAAGGCATGAGCAAGTTTCAGACAGGTGAGATGGTGGAGGCACAGACTCCTCAAGGGCATGACATATTCCAGGACCTCCGTAAGTTCAGGGTGGTGGGAGCAAGGGGGAGCCTGGAGAAGATGGGCCAGAATAACATGAGAGCCCGCCATGTAAACAACAGTAAGAAATTTGTATTTCATCCTCAGGGCAAGCAGAGACTGACATGAAGAGATTTAAATTTTTTTAAAAATTGCTTTGACCACACTAAAGAATCAAGTACAAGAAGGGACAAGAGTAGGTGCTGGGAGACGAACACGGGAGGGGAAGGGGCTTGCTTTAATCCAGGTAAACAATGATAATGGGCTCAGGAATGCAGAAAAGAGTCTTCCTTTTGTGTTAGGATTAATATTTAGATGGATGGCTTGGGGATTTCAAATACCGTCATAACCCAAAACAATAAAGAGTTTTTATTTTAAAATATTCTAATTACATAGCAAAAATTTTAATTCTCATTTTTAAATCTTTTAATTGCCTAGCAAAGATTTTAGAAATCTTCAAGACCAAATAAATCCTGGGTTAGCCTGGGATGAACATCATACTGTGAAAATGTCATGTACTATTTTAAAATCATGCAGAATTTAAAATGTTAACAGTTTTCCAGTGAAGGGATGATGGTGCTGGGAAAATGGACAAATACAGTCTTCAAAAAAACCCAGAATGAGGGGGGAAAAAATAACATTTGGTTTGGTGACAGATCTCCTTCTGTCACCAAGAGCTCCAAAAGAAGCAGGGGTTCCAGTGTGGACCCCAGAGGCTGGCACACAGCAAGCCAGCCCTCCAGGAATCCTTGATCAATGAATGAATGAATGAATGAATGAATGAATGAATGAATGAATCAAAACAACTGGATTAAAGCAGATGTTTGAGGATTCTTCTTTGGTCTCCTTGGTTTCATTATTTTTGTTTCCTGGTGACAGCCCACCTCTTATGCCCTTTACACATATTTATAGTTTCCCTGATTACTAATGGTGAGAAGTGCAGGAGAAGGTGGCTCAGGAAAGGCTGCCTTTTATGTACTAGTCACTTAAAAATACTTTTCTTCAAATGTATTTAAAAATTAGGCAAATTGGAACCTTGCCCACTTTTCCTGAAAAACTAGCAAGCCAGAAAACTTTTTATTCAAATATTTATCATAAATGCTATTTGGCTAAAATGTAGACTTTGTGGCTAAACATAACTTTGTAAATATGCATTTACAATGCTCGTTGTAAGCATTCCCAAGAGCCAAAACTAGGAAAGGCTCACATTCCCAGAAAAGGAAAAGGAAATTACATTTTGGGGGACTGTTGTGTTTCAGGCACTATGCTGACCTCCTTTCACAAATAAATATATCAAGGACATATACTGAGTGATTTATCCAGAATCTAGTGGTTAATGGCAAATCCTAAACTTGAACTCAGGTCTGTCTGAATTCAAAGCACATGTTCTTGTGCTATCCCTTTTTACTTTTATGTCATAAAAGGAAATCAGTGAAAATGTTAAAGCCCTAGTTAGTAAGGTGCTACAAGAAAAACTCCTTTGGAAACCGTTACTGTGGACTTAGAGGGGAAGAAAGAGAAATCAGGATTCGAAATTGACCTCTTTCTCTTCCTCTTGCCTTAGTCCCTTAATTTTTACAGCTTGTTTAATTGAGAAAAACAAGAAGTTGCCTTCCCTGCTTGTTTAGCATTGGGATTGTTGTCTACGTCTTGTCCACCCCCATGTTGAGTTGTTTTCAAAGTTAACTAATTTCATGGATTTCATTGTTATAGATAGATCAGTGTATTGTTTCTCCTGTTTTAAAAGAGGTTTTTCCCTGAGTTCTCCTCCTTCTGAATGCTACCTATCTCTTACAGGATGTTTTTGGGACAGTATTCAGCTTCAGTGTCTTTAAGACCTGGTACTCTGAGGCTCTTTACATTTGTCACAGTCAATGATGATATTCCCATCTGCCAAGCACATGGAATCAGTGGCGTTCAGCAGATCTTTGTCCCAGAGACTATTTTGGAATTGTCCTGTAAATTATCTCTTTCCTCTCCTGTGCCTTCATCACACTCTGTCTCTACTGTGGCAGCTAGGGAAGTCTGCCTTGGAATCTAGTTAATGATGTCTGTCTTGCCTCTTCAATTCAACTGGGAGCCTCTGGAGGCCAGAACCAGGTCTCATTCATCTTGTGTGTACCCTCCCCATGCCTCCAACAAGGGGAGCATAACACCTTAGAAAGATGTGTAGCCCGTGGCAGTTTTTTGACTTTAACCCTGCACCAGCTTTTCATTCCTGATCATTCTATGCATGCAACTGGAGATGTTCTGAAAATCAATTCATGATGAAGGTAAATTTTGTGCCGCCATTGATCTGAGAACCCAAAATGGAAAATCATTAAAGACTTTTCTTAGTATAGATTTTTGTTTCCCTCCAATAATATTTTGAAGAAAGCTTGGACTTCCACAGTATTCTGACCACATTTTACATAAATAAAAACCACCATAGTTAACACTTTAAAAGGGCTTTTAGGGGTTAGTCATCTAGGTTTTTCTCAGATAATCCCAGCCTTGATATATAGGCTGTGGTCAGCTTCAAAAACAGTAGTAACACTTGACAGTAATAATAATTATCTTCCATTTAAACTAGAGTTCAGGATCAGATGGCTGTCATCTGGCCTAGGCTGGGACACCCTGCAACACCCTGGTTGATGGGATCATGGCAAAGAAGCTTGTATTGTGTCTCATTGCTAGTGGTCAGCATGCTTGCAGAATTTCTTCACCTGCAGAAGTATTTGAAACTTGGGTTGTTAGGAGAGTTACACCTTTTAATTCAACTAAAATAAAAAGTGTGTTTTGGATATTTACTCTATACTCTAGGCTTCATTTTACTTTTGGTCTCCTGCATACGACAGCTCATGTTTCTTCACAAGTTTGGTAATGAAGGTCCAGTGTGCAAAAGTTCCGGTGAAAATGATGGAATGCGGGAGCAAAGGGCAGCTCCATCTCCAAAAGAGTCAAAACAAAGTAAAAGAACTCTTAGGCCCTGGAGTTGTTTGGTCCTGGTTGCAAAACCACAGTCACAGTAAAATGATGTCGGAAAGATCTCTCCATCAGGAAGAACCCTATTTGGTCTGCGGCTTATTATTCCACCATTTGTTTGGGCCTTTTTCAGGTAAGCCGTAACTTTGAGCTGGTTGGACGGGTTAACTTGGATCAGCTGGAACAGATGAAGGAGAAAATGGAGAGCTCCAGCAGCGATGATGAGGACAAGGAAGAAGAAATGAACAGCAAGACTGAAGACAGAGGTTAGTCTCATCCTGCCCTCCCAATCCCAGATGGCATCTGTCATGTCCGTAGTGAGACAGAAGGGAGGCAGGAGATTGTTGTAGGAGTAACAGAAGGAATGATCCTTCTTAGTTAAGTAGCAGAACAGACTGACTTAGGAAACACATCAGGAGCTGTGTCTTTGTAAACTATTACTAGCTATAGAAACGCCAAGGAAAACAGACATTTTCTCCCTAATTATAGATATATGTTTGTTGAAAAAATAGATGGCAGTGATTTGTTTTTAATAAGGAAAACTGGTATCTGGGGAATCTTCAGAATAAGGACAAGCAGACAGCAAGATGGATGACACTGTAATGCTCTAGAGGAATGAGAATGAACTTCCAGTTGAATGCTTATTTAAAATTACTGCTGCTGGGGCTCACACTGCTGGAACTATAGGGGAGAGTGCAAAGAACTTGAGCCCCCTACCCCCTGATGTCCCTCTGCATGACCCTTTTCTTAACCCCCTTTGTGCTCTGACTTGCTTTGTAAAGAGAGAGAAAGAGGGACCACCTCTTTCATTCAACTATGTATTTACAGAATACACTGGGGAAGGTTTTGTGGGACTTTGGTACTATTTTTCTAACTTCCTGTGAGTCTATAATTATTTCAGAATGAAAAAGTTTTCAAAAGTATATTTAGTTGTGGATATACATTTATGTGATTCAGAGTTGATTTTCTATATTGTTCAGCATAGAATATTGTGGAAAACCCCAGACTATACATACAAGAATATAGGTTGAGATATGTTACTTTAGTTATTGCAGATTTATCAAAAGCACGTGGATAACATAAACATCAGAAATCAACATTGCAAATATCGACCCCGAGATGAGAATAGTTGCCGTTACTGAGCATCATTATGTGCTAGCCTCAGTGCTGGTGGTTTTTATATAACGTTTTTCTTTAATCTGATGGCTAGAGAGGACTGTGCATTTAGCCTGCCGAATTTGGTTTCCAGTTCTGCTACTTATTATCTAGATGGCTTCGGGTAAATTATTTTATCTCCTTGTACATTCATCATCTGTAAAATAATAGTAGTCATAATAATGAGAATAATATCACCTCCCTCCTAAGATTGTTGTAAAGATTTTTTTTTTAACTTTAAAACTTCAGATTTTGGACTTTTTAAATTTATTTTGAAGTTATTTTTAATTGATAAAAATTGTATATATTTATGATGTATAACATGTTTCAAAATACATATACATTGTGGAAAATTATATCAAGCTAATTAACGTATGCATTACCTCACATACTTGTCATTTTTATGGTGAGAACACTTAAAATCTACTCTCTTAGCAATTGTCAGGTATACAATATGTTGTTATTAACTGTAGTCACTGTGTTGTACAATAGATCTCTTGAACTTACTCTTCCTATCTGACTGAAATTTTGTATCCTTTGAACAACATCTCCCCAAATCCCCAAGCCCCTGGTAACCACCATTCTACTATCTGCTTATATGAGTTTGACTTTTCTAGATTCCCCATATGAGTGAGATCATGCAGTATTTGTGTCTGCCTCTCTGTGCCTGGATCGTTTCACTTAACGTAATGTTCTACAAGTTTATCTCTGTTGTCACAGATGACAGGATTTCATATTTTTTAATGGTGAATAGTATTTCATGTGTGTGTATACCACATTTTCTTTATCCATTCATTTTTTGATGGACGCCTAGCTTGATTACTTAGCTTGGTTATTATGAATAACCCTGCAGTGGACGTGAGAGTGCAGATATGTCTTCAATATCCTGCTTTCATTTCCTTTGGATATACCTAGAAGTGGGATTGCTAGATCAATGTAGTAGTTCTACTTTTAATTGGTTGAGGAACCTCCATGCTGTTTCCCTAATGGCTGCAGTAATTTGCAGTCCCACCAACGCTGAGGTGCACAGGAGTTCCCTTATCTCCACATTCTTCTCTCTAGCATGTTATCTTTACTCTTTTTGATAATAGCCTCCTAACAGGTGTGAAGTGATAGCTCATTGTGGTTTAATTTGCATTTCCCTGATGATTAGTGATGTTGAACATTTTTTCATATGCCTGGTGGCCATTTGTGTCTTCTTTTGAGAAATGTCTACTCAGATCCTTTGCCATTTTTTAATCAGGTTATTTTCTATTGAGTTGCTTGATTTTCTAATATACAATGGGTACTAATCTCTTATCAGATGTATGGTTTGCATATATTATCACTCATTCCATAGGTTGTCTATTACTATGTTGATTGTTTCTTTGGCTGTGCAGAAGCTGTTTAGTTTGATGTAATTCTGTTTATCTGTTTTTGCTTTTGTTGCCCATGCTTTTGAGGTCATATCCAAAAAATCATTGCCCAGACCAATGTCATGGAGCTTTTCCCCTTTGTTTTTGTCTAGTAGTTTTATAGTTTTAGGTCTTATATTCAAGTTTTTAATTCATTTGGAGGTGATTTTTGTATCTGGTGTGAGATAAGGGTCTAATTTCATTCTTCTGCATGTGGATATCCACCTGTTCCAATACCATTTATTGAAGAGACTGCCCTTTCCCCATTATGTGTTCTTGGCACCTTTGTTGAAAACTGATGGACCATGAATGTGTGGATTTATTTCTGGGCTGTCTATTCTGTTCTGTTGGTCTGTGTATCTGTTTTTATGCCAGTACCATGCTGTTTTGATTACTATAGTTTTGTAGTCAATTTTGAAGTCAGGTAAGGTGGTGCCTCCAACTTTGTTCTGTTTGCTTAAGATTGTTTTGGCTATCCAGGGTGTGGTTCTATGGGTTGTTGTAAAGATCAAATGAGATAACACACAAGACCTTCGCCCAGTTCCTAGAATATAGCAGTTACCTAATAAATGATAAGCCTGCAATGTAGGTGTTATTTTTGTGATTTCACAAATGGGAAAATTAGGACCCAGGCAATTTAAGAGCATGTTCAAAGTAAAAAACAAAACAAACAACAACAAAAAAACATAAACCCTGGAGACGAAATTCAATTCAAATTTACATCTTCTGGCTCCAAAGGCAAGCCCTCTTCTTACCCTGCACATCACTTTCCCAATGCCTCGAGTAGTGTAATCTTCATTGAAGGGGACCTGGCCATGAAATCTGTGGATTCAGTGGCCTTTGGGACCTTGCTCTAAGGAGCCGTTTTGCAGAATTTCTTTGTGTTTTCTGCTTGTTCTGTCTGCAAACATTAAGGAAGCCTATTGGTGGGCTACTTCCCTCCAAGGTGTTCCCTGTTCCTTTTCCTGACTTGCACTCACCCTCCTACCATGATGCCAGGGCTGAAGACTATGGGTTTGCAAAGGGGGGCTCCAGTTTGGCTCTTGAACCCCTGATCAAGACAGTCAGCAGGAAATGACAGCCAAGATATACTACCCTTTCAAAAACCCTGTGCCTACAGTTAACCTGAAAAAGACATGGACAAATAAAACATCCTTACCATATAGGTTGATTGTTCTCATAAAGTTATTAGTTTTATCAGTAGGGGCTGTATTAATCCATTTCTTACAAGGAAAAGGGTTGTGATCAGAGAAGTGTGGCTTTTTTTTTTTTTTTTTCTTTTTCAAACCATTTCATGAGTATGTTCTTCATAATGATTTCTTAACATCTCTGCACTACTACCGGAGTTTTCTGGGAGAGGATACTTTTGACAGAAAGACTCCTTTTTCTTCGTAATGCTCCATGGCCTTGCCTTTTCTCCTCTGAAAATAAATTCTCATTGGATATTATTGTGGCTTTTTAATCTCTAAAGCTGAGCATGTGTGATTTCAAAGATTATAAGCGTTATAAAGGCAAAATACCTTCTAGGCTTCTGCTCCCCTGTGACTCCTTATACAAAAAGAAAAGGAAAGAAAGAAAACTCGAATTTAGAAGATGGTGGTTGGGATGTGTGTGGGACACGAGGCAGACCTCCTCATTTTACCCTACTTGGCAGCCCCCTTCTACTTGGCACTGTGGCATTACACTGGAGTGGGTTGGCTGGAAAGAACTTCAGGGTCTCCGCTTCTCACTGGAAAAAGTATAGTATCCACATTCATGAGCTTTACTACATGGGGAAAAAAAAAAAAAGCCCTGAGGGTGGAGAAGTACGTATTCCTCTCAGAGGGTAGGGGATTTACATGAGTAACTTCCAGTCATGTTAATGGGAATTAGAAGCCTAAACCTTCCCTTCCCCCTCACCGATCCTTGAAAGAGCAGCCTCCTTTGTCCCAACTCCTCTGAATAGACCGAGAATCAACTTTCCACCATCTAGGTATATTCTTGGCAAGAAGAAGAAATGCACACAATAGCCTCGGGTGTTTCTGCCAGACGTCCCAGCTTCTAGGAGCAGAGGGCAGGAGGTGGCTTGCGCGCAGCTCTCGGGCTGGTGGAGAGCTCTTGGAAGAGTGGCCAGTGCCCAGTGGCCTCCTCCTTTGAGGATGGAACTTATTATGTGCCATTGGAAAGGACAGATGACTGGTTTCCTGTTTACAGATTAAGGGTAAAGGAGCAAGTGTACCAGGAACATTATTCCTCTTATTGGCAATTTAGACTTTTATCAGACACCCTCAGTTTAGGGGATTCACAGCGTCGCAGCCACCCCACTCCCTACCTCCTTTCTAAACGCAAGCACTGGACTGAATATGGACATGCTGCAGGTCCTGCCTAGGAAGCTCAGGGATGATTTGAAAGAGAAGAATCCAGGCATGAAGAAATCAAAATTAACCCCAGCAGAATCCTCCCCACCCCCCTCTCATTATGCAGTTGGGGAGGAGTCAGGAAGGCATTCTGTTGATTTCTTGCCCAAGATAATCCCTGCTAAGGAATTAATGCGCAGAGCAGATGGTGCTGTCTCATTTCCAATGAAAAGAATCAAGGAAGATAGTCTGTGCAATTATTTTTAATGGCTTGTGTGGTGATCTTCTTAATTTGTGAGAAAATGTTTCATCTTTTGTTAAAACTGGCCCCAGTCACGTAGCTGTTTGTGCTGAAGATTAAGGCATCACAGAGCCCCCCATCCTGTTAACATCGTCCTGAGAATCTGATTAGATGGGGCATTTCAACCAGGAGGCATCTTCCTGTAATATCTTGTATGTGTGGACCAGAGTGATCAGAGTGTAAAGATGATCAACACTTCCCTATGCGATACCCTCACTTTGCAACACGGCTGCAGAGCTGGCAAGGTCCTGCCGTTTATTACCTACATGAAGACTTGGCCCTCTGGTATAATGAAACACATATGGGCTAGGAACTCAGGCTAACACAATGGCCATATAAGCTCTTATCTTTGAGTTTGCCAGAAGACATGGCCTGAAAACAGTTAAACAGCCAATCCACATTTATCAGACTTCTACCATGTGCCTAGTACCATGGAGGAAACAAAACAACTAAGTCAATATTTGATGTTTACAACAGACCGTCCAGAAATGTCTGTGTATCCCCGTATTCATGAATACCACCAATTGAGGGGTAGGTGCGGGGCAGCTAGCCAGGATCTCTCAATAGCTGGGCACATGTGTTCACATACTGGTTCCCACTCATCCAGATTCATGTTCATGGTAGAGTCTTCGCTTGCAGATCTCATTCAGTGCACATAACCGCCCTGTAGGGTATTGATTATAATACCTATGATGGATGACCACAAGTCATGAGCCTTCAGCCTTACTTGGAACAAGTAGAAACCCTGAGGTCCACAACACATAACCTGGTCCAGGGCTTTCGGTAGCCTATGTTCTTTTCAGTGAACAAAGATAAACCTGTGTCAAAAAGGAACTGAATAGATGCTAACCTATGAGGCACTGATATAAATCATCACACAAAGGAGAGAATAAATTGGAAAAAATAATGCTCAGATTCCTTTGGAATGGGCAAGGGGCTCTTCAGTCAAGAAAGACCCAGATTATGTGATAGAAGCATTGGGGAGGTGAGGAGAAATGAGGTGTTGGGGCCCAAGAACCAGAAACAGTTCTTGAATGCTATTCAAGAAATGTCCTAAGGGGGAAACCTAAGAAAAAGTAAGGAATCTGGAAATTGCTTTCACCGCATGGCTTTATCAGTGAAGGTAGGAGAGAGGGTATCCTAGTGAATGCTGACTTACCTATTCTGCTGATTCCCACAGCACACAGGTAACACTTCTGCTTTCTCTTTGCAGAGCTGATGAGATTTTCTGACCACGGGGCTGCTATTAACACTGAGAAGCGTTTTCCATGTGAATTTTGTGGACGGGCGTTTTCACAGGGCTCTGAGTGGGAAAGACATGTGCTGAGACACGGCATGTAAGTCGGGCCATCTCAAGGATGCCTTTGTCCAAAGCAAGAGGTAGGGAGGGAGGGAGGGGCTCTCGTTTTGGTTCCCCTGACAGTATGTACACCCCTCTGTGTCACATTTCTGGGCCATGGGAGGAGAGGCAATAGTGAGGAACCAAGTTTCTCCTTTTCTGTTGTTTTTTAAAATGGTCACCCAGCCGCAAGTCAAATAAGGAAAAAAATCGTCTTTGTGAACGACCAGTCTCACTCAAGCCCATGTGCAGAAGTATAGTGTTTTCTCCAGCCAATGTCCCTTTAGTTTTCATTAGCATGACATTCTATAATAGAACGTGAATCGAGGTCAAAAGATATGGCTTCTGTTCCTGCCTCTGTGACTGACCATTCCCTGAGTGGCCCTGAACATTCCCATGTACTGCCTTGGGGACAGAGCCAGCTTCTGCCTGCCTCCCAGGTAGGTGAGAGCATACTTGTAAAATACTTATGAGATCCCTGAACATAAAATCAGCCCCTCAACAAGGCACCATTAGTCCACCAGACACAGAGAGAACCGAGGATGTAGGCTTTTCAGGAGGAAACATGGCTTGTGTAGTGATATGAAGCCTGAAGCTTGATCCCTGAAGCCTCAAGGGTCTAGACCTCAGAGAATATAACCACGCTTCCCAAGACATGGGTTCCATCTTTTAAGTTTTTGCTTTTAGTTTGTTTTTATGATTTGTTTCAGGACCTGACAAATAAATCTTTAGTACCTGAGTTACTCTTTTAGACTTAATAAATACAACCAAATCTCCAAGCTTCTGGGTTCAACTGATGACTTCGAGCATAAGACAATTCCTGCTATTACCACTGATGATCCAGTAGAGGAAGTAACATAAAATGATTATGCTTATCTAGAAACAAAACATGGTGTAATCAATGTATAGTATAATAATGGATACTTCTGTAAGTTTAAATCTTTAAGATACAGAAATATATGACTTAAGTAAAACATAGCAGGGATGAATCACTTGGTATTTTGTCATACACCCATGGCATTTGTTCAAAGGAAACCCCAAGGCTTTTATAGGATCAAGAAAATAAAGGCACTTGAGGGTTTTTATTATTTATTTGTTTAATAAGAAAAATATATATACTATACTCATCTGTCTCTTCGATAAATGTTTTTTCAGGGCATTGAATGACACCAAGCAGGTGAGCAGAGAAGAAATCCACCCAAAAGAGATCATGGAGAACAGTGTTAAAATGCCCTCCATAGAGGAAAAGGAAGATGACGAGGCCATTGGGATAGACTTTTCCCTAAAGAATGAAACAGTAGCCATCTGTGTAGTAACTGCCGACAAATCTCTCCTGGAGAATGCAGAGGCCAAAAAAGAATAAGCGTTTGGTGAAATCCTTAATCAAACCTTACTTGAACAGTGATGAAAAAGTGGGAGGGCTGGCTTGGGCTGAGAAGGGAGGGACAGAAAAGAGAAGACAGAACAAAGCTGCTTTTTAGGACTGAACAATCTATTTTCAAAGCACTGGTACCTGTGTGAGTGAGTATGTAAATTAAAGTTATTTAAATGGTTGGAATATGTGGCTCCTTTTCCATCACTACATCTTTTCTTCCGGATCTTCATCATGGAAGTTTCATTTGTTGCGGAATATGGAAGCATCTCCCAAGGGTACGGTGCACCCTGTGGTGGTCTTGGACAGTATATGGAAACAGAAGCTCCGTGACAGTAGAAGACTTCTCATTGGGGAGCAACTTTTTGACGCACAACTTTTGGTGCGTTTTTCTAGTTTTAATACCTTAAGCTTTTTCAAGACCTAACTGCAGCCGCTTTGGGAAAAAAACAAAAAACAGAAAACAAAAAAAAAAAAACTGCTTTGCATAAAACAGTCACCTGTTTCCTAGTACCTCAAACTTAACCAAGGGAACTCTCTGCATTTGTCAGTACTACCTGTCGTCGTTGTGGTTAAATGTAGAGAGAACTGCTGGGCAAGATGGTGAATGGAGAAAAAAAAAGAGTTTTAAAGAAAGGAACACAAATTGTGCTTAAAATCCCCATGTGGGTTTTATTTCTTAAAATACTGTGATTTTTTTAATTATTTTAGTAAAAAACAAAACAAAAAAAAGAAACAGACTTTAATTATTAGATAACTGTTTGTGAATTGTCATCCTTTATTCCAGGTAAGCTGTTTATTAGTGTTCAACTATAATTTAGAATTTGGTAGATTCATGTGAGCTAATTTTAAGGTGATTGTGGAGTTTTGTTTGCCACATGTTTATTTTCTATCAATTTGAGTGTTACAAACACAGCACAATTCAGTTTTTCATATGAATTGTTTTTCGTGTGTGTGTTGTTATTGTTGTTTTAATTTCGGGGCAAGGGAGATCTAGTTTTTTTGTGAATAGGAATGTTTTTATTTTAAACATGGAAATAACAAAGAAGTTAACTTTCTTTTTTTTTTTTTTTTAATTTAACTAAAGAACCAAACTTTCGGCACAGCTATGCAGCTTGTGGGCCAGACGAGGAGGTCCTCCTCACCCTTTTGTTGCCTGTCAAATTCACGCATTATCTGTCTCACACAAATAATTTCTGTTAGGATTGGCTGGCTTTTGTGTGTGATTTTAAAATCTGTGTTTTGTTTCTGCTGGCATTGTGTTTTGCGGGGGGTTTTCATTTATTTAGGGGACGAGGGGATGTACTAGAATCCCATCCCTTTGGTGAGAGTGGATAAGAAATAACGTATATCCTACAAGGAGCCTGGAGAACTACTTTTTTTTTTTTTTTTCAAATCTAGCTGCCAGCTGCTCTGTCCCCCATATCAGCTTTTTCAGGAGGGAGCAGCTTAGACGAAATCTAAGCTTACATTTATAATGTGTTCTGATTGTGAACAAAGGGTTTCGTTCCAAAAAATAGAAAAGAACTTTTCTTGAAGCCTAGGTTTTAGAAGCCCGTGTGTGCGTGTGTGTGTGTGCGTGTATGAGTGTGTGTGTGCATGTGTGAGTCCTTTGGTTTTCATGTTTTGTTTTTTTTTTTTACTTGGAAGGGTTGTGGGAGGGTGGGAGGGAAGAAAGGGAAGGGGAATTGCTGAGATGACAGTGTCCCACACAGCTTCAAATAAAATCCATGGAAAGATGTTGCATTTGTGGAATAAGTGCTTACTTGAAAAGCATGTTCTTCCTTTATTTTCTTACTGTTAAGAATTTTTATTTGTAGGATGTTTGTTTTAATTTAATTTTTTAAGGGATGGGGGCCATCATGTGGAAACCAGAAAATGGGGAAAGTGTGAACTATCCAGACAAAGATTCATTTTGTGTCTATATTTGTTTTTAATTGGCCTCATTTCAAATGTATTGAACAGTTCCATACCTGGATTGGGTGTTTGTAATGGTTACCAAAAAACAAACAAGAAAAGAAAGAAAAAGGAAAAAAAAAGAAAATAATTGTGACATGCTTTTATCACTACTTTATTTTTCAAATAACATGTAAATATTGTAATCCATTGGATTTTGTTTTGCTAACCTGTTAATAAAAATATGGGACCATTATCCTTTTAACAAGGCTAGAATGTCATTTTTTTTCTTTTTCAAACATATACCTGATATTTTGTGGCCGCACATTTTGGATGCATTATTATAATTCTGTTGACTGTAATGACATAGAATTTACAACATTTTTTGTTGTTGTTTAATTTATACAGAGGACATTTTTTTCAGAGCTTGAGAGAAGAAAATAAATAGCAAAATGATAACCTATTGACTCTAGTAACCAGTGTTTCCCAAAACTTCATAAAAGATAGGGAGACCCTGAGTCCTTGAAGCCAAGGGTTTAAAAACAAAAACAAAATAAAAAAAAAAGAAAAAACAAAACAAAAAAACCACAAGTAGGTTATTCAAGTTGTTTGCAACATACATTTTGTAATGAAATGTGAGAAATTAATAAAGAATTTTTTTCACATGTGTCTATGTGCATCTGTTGTAAATCATTTACAGATATGACTACGGATAGGAAATCTAGAAATATTACAGCACTATCTTTCAATGCATACACGAGATATTTTAAGTCATTGAATCTACACAGATACGGAAAGCCAAGGTAAAGCTGAGGTGAGGTTGAGGTTCAGCTGAGATTTTCAAATGTTAGTATTTCTGCATCACGTATTCATCACTAACTGAGGGAGTTTTAGGGAAGGAATATTTTCCATCAAAAATGTGAATCAAAGTGATGTGTGAACTTCAGAAGGAGGAAGTGCCAGTGATTAAACAGCATCTGAGGACCCTGAATCCACAAGCATAGTCACTTCAAGCTAATGAAACTTGCGGGGGGTTTTCATTTATTTAGGGGACGAGGGGATGTACGGCAAGTCACACCCACTGCACAGGATCCATTTCAGTATTGCCCCACTTGCTTATGAAAGCCTGTGCCACAAACTACCTTACTGCACATCCTGCAGTCATAATTGTCACCATTAGCTTATTCTTTGAGCTACCCTGTTATAAATCAATGGAAAAATTAATAGTCCTGAAGCCTAGAAGAAAAGTAAATTAAAATCAACAACATAATTATTAACTCAGAGCTGAGTTACACTATCTGCCTCTACCAGTGTTAGAAGTATGGCTCCTGGATCATTTGTTCAGTGTTCATTCTAAAAACTTGGTCCTCACCCTCCCTCCTCCCCATCCCTATCAATAAGATCGCGTTCTGAGTAACGTTTTATATTCAAATACTCAACAGATACTCAACCTTTTCTAAGGACTGCAGGTTGAGAAGTTTCTCCTGTATGTTTTCAGAAAGGAGAGAAAGTGACTTAATGGACTTCACTGCAGTAAACGTGGTCTCCATGAAATATTTTATGAACAATGCTTTTACTGAGTTCATGTCTAATCCATATTCTCACTTTGTTTATGTAAAATAAATGGAATTTGTTGCTATATAAGTCACGGTAGGGGCTGCAACGAGGCAAATCCTGAAATCTCTGGCTTAGCACCATAGAGATTTGATTCTTACACGTATTCCCTGTGAATGACTGTGAGGTGTCCTAGATCTGTTGACTCGGGGGGTCTGGGTTGCTCCATCTGGTGATGCTGTCATCTCAACACATGAATCTCAAGGTCAATGCTGAGAGCTTGGAAGTGTTTCACCCACTCAAATGCCTGATCCAGGAAGTAGCACACATCACTTTCAGTCTCTTTTTATGGGCTGGATCTAGTCACATTGTTCCACCTGTCCACAAAGGAACTGGGAAGTGTATGAGCTTCCAGTGTGCTTAGGAAGAGCACGTGACCAAGCAGCCTCCACCATAGTCAGGAACTGGTAGAGAAAGAAACTCTGTTCTTTGGAAGGTACAGGATGCTGATCCCACCGCATTGCCCATGCACTTAACCAAGATTTCGGAGCAAATATTTGGTGCTAGCTGTATCAAGAAACAGGACAGACGTGAGATGTGTCTGCTGACAGCTCATGAATAGTGAGCATAGATATGCAACATTTGGAGATGTGACTTCCACTGGAGATGTTTGGGGCTTGCTGGACCCGTTAGCTTCCTGGTGTGAGGCTTTGACTGCACCTCTGCATTGATCGTGGCAACCCTTGGGAAACATGGTCTTGATGGTAAATGTGTTTTTTTCTGTCCATCCAAAAGAATATACTTGACTTAGGGAGGCATAAAAGAAATTGGTTACTCACATACATTCGTCAAGTCTTTAGTCCTAAGTTTAACAAAACTTCCTGTATGTTCTTTCCTTACAACTATACTTATTGATTCACTATTTGCCACCATTATGGCATAGCTCTCAGAGGAATAAGCTTAGCAAAACAAAGGTATCTCTCACTTCCTTTCACTTGTACACTTGTGTGTACACTCCACTCATGCAAACAGGTGGAGCTTTAAGGACTGGAGAAGTCTTTACCTTCAGAATTTAAAACTTTGTGTTTACAATTATTAATGTGACAATATTAGAGGAGACATCAAAATAAAGTCACTTTCCTACTTCCCACATCCATATCCAGGAATGTTTTCTACTAGTTTCATTCCTGAGCACTTTTTACATGGCTCTAATCAATTTTAAAACGTCCTTTTTTTCACTTAATAGTATATTTTCCATGTCTCTATAGAGTCTTCACAACTAAAAATGTTCAGAACTACATAACATTGAATGGAAACACATAACTATAATATATAACTCATGAGTGATTGAACATTTAGATTTTTAGATTTTGCAATATTATAAATAATAATGTAGACAACATCTTGCCCATGGCATCCCCAGCCACACTTTTGGATAATTTCATTAAAATAAATTCTCAAAGGTACAATTAGCATTCAAAAGGGTATTATTAATTTGTACCAACACCAGCCATGAATGGAAGTAATAACTTAATCATGCCCTTGAATATACAAACGAGAGGGAGATACCATGATCATGAATGTACGTTCTAAAGTCAGCCCACCTGGATTCAAATCCCAGGTGACCCACTTGATTGTGTGATTTCAGGCAAGCTACTTAAACCCCGTTGTCTTAGTTTCCTTATTTGTAAAATGAAGATAACAATATTCAACCATTCATTTTGCATGCTTTTATTGCAATATAAAAATTTCTAGATATTTTATCATAGCCCAGATATTCACAATTGAGAGGCTGGATTTTCATATTTGAGTTATCTCTAAAATGATGTTAAGACTCAACAAAATGTGCTTAATTAGAAGGAGAAGAATTCTTAGTCAATTTTGTATGGCCCAAGACCCACTGAAAACTATGATGCCAACACTGATGGCAAGCACCAATGATAAATTTTTTATGTTGACTTCACTTGGGGCTTGCAGAGACAACTCACAAAACAATATAAGGTCATTCAGAAACAAGGAGAAGGGAGGAACTGGCTGCCTGAGGGATGGGGAGTGGTTAACACTGGAAAAGCTAGACCATTGAACAGAGTCTTAAATGACTAGTCTGGAGTGTATGCCAGGAAGAAAAAGTGATGGAGAGAGGACATTCCAGGTGGAAAAGGGGGCATTTATGCAATCATAGAGGTGAAAAGTGCTGAGCCTGGTGTTCTGGGAGTGGCAGGTGGTATTGGATGACCTGACGAGGAATGCCAAGAGAGGAAGATAAGCCAAAGCTAGAAAGGTTGATCAGAGAATTCATGAGGGCATCCAATATCATGCCAAAGAGTTTCCATAAAGAAGTGGAGATGCCTGTAAGAGTTGTGAACTCAATAAAGAATTTTAAGCAAGGGATTGACACAATCAGATTTAAGTTTAACAAAGACTATATTCAACTAACAAAGGCAATGGTGGTTGGTTAATTGCCCACCCAATAGCTATCACTCCCATTTTTCTTACTTAGTTGAAGCCTAATTTTAATTGGAATGGTAATGTACCCAGTTTTAAAAAATATATTTCTCAGCTTCCCTTGCAGCTAGGAACACCATATGTCACATTTCTGGCCAATGAAATGTAAGCTGAAACTTTCTGGGAAACTTTTGTTTTCCAATTATAGATATCACCTTTTTTTCCACATTGCATTCTTCTCCCCTTCTACATCCCCTTCTACCTCCTCTCCTCCTTTTTATTCTTTCTGGAACATGGAGCAGCCATGTTACAACCATGAGACCACAGGAGTGTGAAAGTGTGATGCTTTCTAAAGTGTGACCTACTGGTGCTCCAGAAAGTTGAAGGAGGCTGGGTTCCTAAATGCATTGTGGTTATGCTATAGAAGCCTAGTTGGACTCATCCTGAATTTCTTCTGAGATGGAATTGGGAGGGGGAAAGACATTTGTTTAAACCACTGTTACTTAGGTTTTTTGTTATTTATAACTGGAAGCAGTTTCTACTGCTGTAAAGTGATAGCCAGCTGAAGTCAAGATAAGTTCACTGCAATTGCATTCTTTAACTGAACCTCCTGAGTGAAAAAATTCCAAAAGCAATGGTAAGATGGAAGCCTCTGTGTTCTATATCGACTGAGCTTCAGCCGGTGATTTCTTAAAGCCCTCTGGAAGGGAGAATTCGACTCCAGCAGTCACATTGTGTCACAGAGCTATGAGGGGGCTATTTAAGGCCAAATTGTAGGTGGGAAATATGAGAAATCACATCAGCCTCTCCCATCTCACTGTCTTCTCTATTAGCCTCAGGTAGAGAACAGAAAGGAAATAGGAAAGGAAGTATTGATAAAATGTTTCCAGTAAGCTTCTCTGGCAGGACCTGGGAGTTGATAGGGAATAGCATTCTATCATAGGAATTATAAAGTGCCTTGAAATATCATGCTCATCATTTCCTGAAAATGTCAGTTCCTTTCTAAACAACTCGCACTGCACGCATCTTGAGTGCTAAACTTTTTTTCTCTTCTGGAATTACCTCCCATTGAAGACTCAGCCTAAATGTCACTTCGGATGTGAAGCCTTCCTTGCCTCCCTATGAGTCACAAGATATAGACTATCACCCTATCTATCACCTATCCACCATCTTAATAAACATTTATGGAAGGCTTATTATGTTCCAGGAGTGGTTCTAAATAGTTTATACACATCATCTCATTTAATCCTTGTATTGATTTTCCTAAGACTGTTGTAAAAAATGACTACAAACTTGGTGGTTTAAAACAACAGAAGTGTATCCTCTCACAGTTCTGGAAGCCAGAAGTGGAAAATTAAGGTGTCATTAGGGTTGGTTCCTCCTGGAGGCTCTGTGGGAGAACCTGATTCGTGCCTCTTTCCTAGTTTCTGGAGGCTGTGGGAAAGCCTTGGTGTTCCTTGGCTTACAGATGCGTTACTCCAGTCTCTGCCATCTCCCCTCACATCACCTTCTCTTCTGTGTCTTTTCCCTTTCCCTAAAAGGATACCTGTTATTGGACTTAGCACGCACCCTAATCCAGAATGATCTCCTCTCAAGATCCTTAATAACATCTGCAAAGATTCTTTTTCCAAATAAGATCAAAGTCACTAAGTACACGTATCTTTGGGGGTGGGGGGCACCCACTACAGTCCTCCTAAAAAACATATGAAGTGACTACTATTATTAGCTCCATTTTATAAATCAGAACACTTAGTGAAAGGCTAGATAATTGCCCAAGATTCACAGCTCAGGAGGGGTGGAGCACTTCAAGCAGCCAGTGTGCATTTCCTTAACCACTGCTGTACACCCTTCTCTTTGTCTTATTCATTGTTGCCTTCCTAGTGCCATGCACAGAACCTGGCCTTGAATCAGGACTCAATAAATGTCTGTAGAAGAAATGGATGGATGGATGGATGGATGGATGGATGGATGGATGGATGGATGGATGGATGATGAAATGTTCTTCTCTCCCCCACCCCCACCCCACTCAGCCTCTAAGTAGCTGAGACACATTGCTGTCAGATGCAGCTAGCCTTTTTAAATTCAAATATATTCCTGTTGATACCAAGTGTTAGTTCTCATCTGATTTGGCATCAATGTTACATTTTCTTTCAGAGCTCGATATTGCTTTTTAAAATATCTAAGTAAAAATATGCAGCTTGGTAGATGAAAAATGTCTTTGTCTGCAACTCCAGGCTCTCTCTGAGAAAACGCCAGAGAACTTAATACCAACACTCCCCCTTCAGAGGTCACCTTGACCCTCCTCCTCCTTCCTTGCCTAGAGGTGGATAGGAAATGGATGAAGAGATACCCTGGGTCTGAAAATTATAATAGACAGCAGCAGTGACCACTGCTAGAGGAGGGGAGAAAAGCTGGAATTGGCTGTGATGGGAGTGGAGACCCTTGGCTGTGACTAACAGGGCAGACTGTGTCAGGATGCTTAGTGGTGAAGGCAAGTGAGTAAGAGTGGGAAGGTAGCTTGAGAGAGATAGGGTTAAGGGAAGACTGTTTTTCAGAATACATGTGACTTCGACACGTTTATCACACTGGAAAGAAGGAGCCATGGCAGTTGTAGGGGAACTGACAAGCAAACTCTTACTGGATACAGGGCACAGGAGAACAATTGGCTTGAGAGATGAAGAGGGAAGAAAGAGCAAAGGGAATGTGCTCTCCTCTCCATGTAGGTGAAAGGTTCAGGGAGTGACGGGGTTCATGATGAGGTGGGATCCGAAGTCAGAGGAGAGGGATGAGTAGGCAGAGAGGTGAAGTGTTGGAGCTGCTGCTGAGAGCTGTGTAGAAGAGAACTGGTGGAAGGAAAAGGAAGCTGAACAGAGCTGAACCCGATTAGTCAGTATTATGCTCTTCATATGACAGAGAAAGCTTACCCAGAGAGTCCAGAGTAATAGATCTTTTGCTGGAACTTCTTTCACAACATCCCTCCACACACACACAAATGCAGATAAGCATGCACACACCACTACCACCTAATAAAGAAAAAAGAGAGAGAGAGAGTCACTCTAGGAATCCGAGGGGACACTACCTTTCCCCGCCTACCTAATTATCTGGCTTTTTGAATTAGGGCTGGATAGCAAACTTGCCTTTTTTCTATTCACAATTTCTCTCTTGAGTTTGCTCCCATTAATGAAACAGCTTAGTTTGGTTTAGCTAACTGCATGCATGACTTCCAAAAACCACATCACAATGCAGGAGGAATGCAGTCGCTAGCAATGCTACAGCAGCTTAACCACATTGTTTAAAGAGAGGAGCCAGGGCAGCCCCAGTACTTCTGAAATCCATTTAAGATGTGTGAAAACATGAGATTGAAATTCTGACCTTTCCCTAGAGCTAGAAGAACCTCCTCCAGGGGGCTGTTTGGAAGATTGCAGATGCAGGACTGGGCCCATCTACATCTCCCCAAGACTCTGGCTTCTGGTAGCCTGTCAAGCAGGGAAGCCCTGCCTCTGTGTCCTGTCCCTGACGGGGCATCAGCCTGATTAAGAGTGGAGTCTCTGAAGCCAACTTACGGTATTCAAATCTTGACTGCTCCATTTACAGTGCGGCCTTGGGCACTGAACCTTCCCACACTTCAGTTTCTCCATCTATTTTTGACATAAAAGTTATAGACATAAAAGTACCTAGTCACATACATGTTATAGGGATTAAATACAATAAGTAAGGCCTTTCCCATAGGTTGTGCTCAGTTGGTATAATTGATCATCATCATTCTCATTGTTATTGTGGTTAATTCTTTAATGACTTGGAGCCTTTGTTTCTCCATCTGCAAAGAAAGGACAGTAAGATCTCCTTCCTTAAGGTGGCTTAAAATAAAAACAGATTAGAGAGACTACGGTGTGTTTGGTGTGTGGTAGACACTTGATATGTGGCCACTGATTTTAGCACATCTCTATTACATCCACTGATTTTTCTGTTGCTAGCCTTGCAGAAATGTAAATGGCTTGATTTCTTCCGTCATAACTGTGATGATGGAAGATGGGTAGCGCTTACAGTACGGGCTCTGGGGTCAGATAGAGCCAGGTTTGAGTTCTCTTATGAGCTTCGAAACCTGGGGTGCTATTTAGCCTCTTTTATGCCTTAGTTTTTTTAATCCATAGAAAGGGGAATAAAAGTATCCACTGTGAACATGCCATGTGATAAAGCAGTATCTGGGCCAGAGGAGGGCTGCAGAGTGTGAGATGCATACTCCTTGAGGGCAGGGGCTCTCTCAGGCTTCCTGTTGTATTCCCACACCTATGAGCATACCTGGCTTGTTGCAGAGCCGCTCCGTAAGTATTTGCAGCCTGACTATTGGAGAAGTGAGGCAGAAGCTCAGTGCTGACCTTTGAAAGGAGGTGTGGCCTGAGGGGGCCTCATAATCTCACTCTGTATAGTTGGTTGAGCAAGTGCCACCCTCACTTATTAGTCTTTTTTTTTTTTTTTTTTTCTGTACTGCAGCTCTGTTTGAGTCTTCTAGAAACAGAAGTATTGCTCTGCAAATACTTTTCTGCCACTGTGGAGGTTTCTCATACTTAAAAATTCCAGCCAGTCACCATGCATCCCACCACCCCACACCTGACACTGTCTATGAAGAGGCCTCCCAAGTGATAAATGGTCATGTTTGACTAAGTAGCCATGAGATGTCTTGTTTCTATTAATTATCCTAAATTGGTTATTGATTATGATTAGATTTAGAAATATAGTCACTGTCCTGGTTTAAATGTAAACACTGCAGGATTCTTGCTTATGAACCTTGCGAAGATGCTAGAAGAGCCTAACTGACCTCCAAATCACACTTTGAGAGTTCTTGGAAACAAAGATCCTACGTTACTAAAGAATTAAAAACTACAACAATGATGATGATGGTGGTGGTTACCATCAATTGCACACAGACTGTGAAAGAGGCATGGAACTAAATTCTTTGCATATGTTATTTTATTTAATCCTCATAACATGTATATGAGGGCTAGAAAAGGGGCTTCCCTCTCCCCAAGATTTACTGATGAAGTACACACTGAGCTGCCTGACCCTAAGTGTTCAGGGAGCACTGGGAGCCAATATGCATAAGCAGTTGAGGGTAAAATACTCTCTACTCCATGGCCTGCTAGAGGGATTCTTCTGAATTTAAATCTGATCCTGCCTCTCTCAGACTTAAAGCACATCTCGTCAGTGAATCTTCTGTCTTCAGTGAATCTTCACTCATCCTTCAGGTCTCAACTTAAATGCCACCTCCACTAGGAAGGGTTCCCTTGTCCCCAGGATTGAATGAGGCTTCCCTCCCAGGTGCTCCCATAGCCTTCAGGGCTCACTGAGATCATTGCACTGAACTGATAAGTAAGAATTGAAGTGTTCTGCTCACTTGTATGCCTCTCTCACTCCACAATGAGCAAAGATTGTGTCTTATTGACTAGCGTTTCCAGGGCCGGGCACTGTGCCTGGAACAAAGAAGTCATTGATTTAGTTAGAATGCTTTGTGCTGCAAGTAACAGCAGATCCCAACTCAAATTCAAACTGGCTTAAACAATGAGGAAATGTGTAACTTCAAAAAAATCAGAAGTCAGATACACCACGCAGTAGGATCAGCAGCTCAATGATCTCATCAAGGGTTCGGGTTCTGATCTTTTTATCTGGCCATCATCAATTCAGTTCCACCCTAAAGCTGGTTGCCTTTGTGGTCACAGCATGACCCTCAACACCACATACTTTATGATTCACATCTAGAAGAGAAAAGAGGGAAACCTCTTTCCCAAGCGTAGTCTATAAAAACTTCCTTGTAATCTGATTGGGTCAATTTAGGTTGGCCCACCAACACAGTCCTTGGCAGGTAATCACCATCATCTGATTGTCTCAGGCAAATTATGATTTCTATCAAGAATAGGAATGAGACATAAAAAAAATCTAGGTTTAATTAGAGAGGAGGAAAGTAGAGCCAGAGGTAGGCTAAGCGACTGGGAGTACACTTTACATAGGTGCTGAATAACTATTTGGTGAATGAATAAGTGTGTCTTGGTGCTCCTAGAAACTACTCCAATGGGGAAGTCCATCAACAAAGTGGGAGGGGCTGAAGCGAGAGCACCTCTCCTGGCATTGAAATGTCCTCCACTTAAGAAACAATAGAACCATGTCCAATCTGATGCTTCTCTCTCAACCATCCTCTTGCTCAGAGAGGATAGTGGTAAACTTCTCTAGCCAAGTGAAAACATTTCTAGACTTTTGCAAGCAACACCGCATCGCTTCATTTCAGACCATTTCCTTGACTCTAAAAAGGAGCTCAGCAGACCTGCTGCTCTTATCTTACTTACAACCCACACTGTTCAGTGCTCATTATTTTTAAAGAACCAGAAAACTCTGCTTGGAAACAATGAAGGGAGTGCAGCCCCTCTTCCAAGCCTGTGTCCTATATCTACCCAACCTACTTCTCAGGGAGCTGGTGAAGGTGGATGGCAACATGGGCCTTTGGGACCCGAAGGCTCTGTCCTGAAACGCCAGCTCCACTGTTGACTCAGATTGAGACCATGAGAAAATCACTTACTCTCTGTGAGTCTCCTTTTCCTTATCTGTGAAACAGGACATTCATAAATAAAGACCTGCCTTCCCTACCAGAAAGAATGGGCTGCTGAACTGTCAGACAGGAGAATTTGGGTTTAGAGAAATTAACACCTTACAGAGAACAGAGGGTGGGAGGAAGAGGAGGAAACATCAACAATAAACCTAGGAAAGGTCTCATGAATATAAGTGTCACGTTTTTCCTAAAATAGAGTTTTTAAAAAGGTGCAAAATGTCAGTGACATTTAACACGTATTAAAACACTAATAACAAGTGCAATCCAATTAATTTCTATTTACCACCCTTTGCTTGTAAGAACATCTTTAAGATCTTCCTCCCCTTTAGTTTTCAGGAAAATGCTGACATTTCAGGTTGCAGATAAGAGGCAGGTTGAGAAGTGTTTGTCGGTTGGTTGGTTGGTTTGTTCCTGCATTTGGGTTTCCATCTACATACATTCATGTATTTCTGACAGTTTGCTTGAGCATTGTTTTCTCCTGTTCCCCAGAGACCCAAGTTCAAGCACCTCAAAGAACAAACCCCACGGACCATCTGTCTACACAAGACCTGCTCCTCCCCTGGGTCTCCTGGTCTCAAGGAAATACCACCATTTACCCAGTTACCCGAGGAGGAACCTGGACATTGGCTCTGACTCCTCACATTAGAGCCTCACCTCCTATAGGTCCCCAGGTCCAATCGTTTACTGCAGGAGACCCCTTGAATCCATCAGCCTCTGTCCACACTCACTCCAGATGGCTGTAGGTTACTTTTTGTTGTTTATCAAGACCACTACAACCACTTCCTATCTGGTTTCCTCCAGTCCAACCAGACCACATAAAGCAGCCTGAAAGAAGGCACATCAGACTCTGTCACTACCTTTCTGAAAACATCTCAAAACCTCCAGCTCCATCTCTCCCCCAGAAAATCAGAATTCAGATACACCATGCAGCACGATCACCAGCTCAACGATGCCATCAAGGGTTCGGGTTCTGATCTTTTTCTCTGGCCCCCTCCCCTGAACTTCTTCCCAACATGAATGCCAGTTTAATGAATACCTGAAATCCCTCAATGACTTCATTCTCACACCTTTCCACATGCTGCTCCAATTTCTGGGAACACTTCCCTCCACCTCCAGCCTAACTAATTTCTCTTTGACTTTAAATACTCTTCTAAGATTTAACCACTTTGTGGCTCAAGTTTTTCTCCCATACAATGAGAATAATAGCCTATTATTCTGTGAGTACCTACCTCACAGGTTGTTGGAAGGAATGAATGGGTTAATCCATGTAAAGCATGAAGAACTGTGCCTGGCAGTTCAATAGATGTTAGCTATTTTATCCTTTCCAAGTAGCCTTGACCCTGAACCATACCCCTCTCTCTGGTTATGCACTCCTGTGTTATCCCACACTTCCCTCATCATTACCCTTAATAAACTGAATTCAAATTGAATCACTAGAATTTGCATTCCTTGAGAGCATATACAAGGTCATATTTATCTTTGTGTCTCAGTTCAGCATGTAGGGCCAGGAACAATGAAGGGACATAGTGAATTTCAGTTGAATGAATAAATGTTCAGGCCAAGAAGCTGTTTTACCATTGCCTGAAAGTCATGCCAAATGAATTATGGAGAATCGCTCTCACTAGGGCTTCTGACAAACTGCTCCGGAGATATCTGGGTTTTTGCCTCGATTCACACTAGCCAGGGACAACCCCACCAACTCTCTTGGGGTAGTAGCATGACAGACAGAGCTACCCTCTATTTCACTTAAAAACAGAAAAAACCATGAAGAGGAAAATTACTTAGTCATCACTGTCAATCTTGGCAAATAAACATTGCTATTACGTACTTCAGAACTCAAGCAGCAACACATAATTAGGCACAGGTTCAATCAGCAGCGAGATGCAGGTTAGGGGAGTGTATGAGAGGATGAGTGGCTCATTTGCACTGCAGAAGAGGTGAGATGTTGATTTTCATGCAAACATTGTCTCAGAGATTCCCAACTAAATCGGCACATTTAGATTTTTAAGGCTCAACTAAGCGAAATGTTTTTTCTGGTGAAAAAAGAGCGAGGAGTTGTACAGATGTGTTTCTGAGTGGCAGCAGCAGATCTATTATAATTTTACTTGTTTTCTGATTATAGAACTAATGTATTTTCATTGTGAAAACTTGGAAAATATAGAAAACAATAAAGAAGCAAATAAAAATCTGTAATAATCTCATACACTTGATCCTATCATCCAGTTGATTCCTTTTATATCTACATTCAGTAACTCACTCAGTAAATGATCTCATCCAGTCTGATGGCTTTAAATGCTGTCTTCATGTGCGTGAGTGTCAAATTAATATCTCCAGTTCTGTCCTCTCCACCAAGCTCCAGACTAGATGTCAAAGAGACAGAGCCTTACAGATATTTAATAGCATCAAAACCTCAATATGGCCACAATAAATCTCTTGCTTTCTACCCTCTCTCTGCAAAAATGTTTCCTCCTCCAATCTTCCCAATATTTGTAAACACCACCATTATCCACCCAACTGCTTAAGCCAAATCTAAAAGTCATACCTTTAACCCTCACATACATTTAGTCCATCAGTCTTACCTCTACCTCCAAAAAAAATCCAATTTCCTATGTCTTCCATCTCTACTGCCATCACCCAAGTGCAAAATGCTAATGTTTGTTGCCCAGAATCTTGTAAGATCAGTCTCCTAACCCATTTCCTTGCTTTCTATATTCTTTGTATGGCATTCAGAATGCTATCTGGTTATTTTCTTAAGCCTCCTACTTAAAAGTAAAATTGCAAAAATAAATACCTTAAGGTTCTTGATTATATATGTGTGCTTATATATATGTGTGATTATATATTCTTGATTATATATGATATATATGTGTGTATATATATATTTCCAAGTTGCTTTACAGAAATTACCTACCAATATCAACTGCACCAGCAGTGTCTGGATTTTAAGATACCATCCTCACTTGTGCCATGCACTTGGCCAAGAGTAAACTTGAATCTTTCTGTTGTTTTACATTTCTGTCTCTTCTACTGGTTAATGCAATAATTACTTCTTTGATCATTTCATATTTACATAGCAGCATGAATTTTCAATCGATGATGCATGTGAATTAAAATATAACTTTTAAATACTTTTTCTTATAATTGAACTTAGTAGCTACCTAAAGCCCCCATGTTGTCTAATGGCAGAAAACTCAATCTATTTAAGGAACTCAGTCACTTAGGATTTTCTCTGTCACTTCAAGTTTAAACTCAGTCAATTTGGGTTTTCCCTACCCCTTTTTTCTGCTTAAGACCTGAGATGTATCCAAATTGATAGAAATCACAGAGCTCAGAGGGGTCTTATAGAATCCTAGCCTCTGTCAGAAAAAAGGAGAGAGAGACTTGGTTTATGGCTGGCATCTGTCATTGCTTGGAATCTACCAAGAACTTTGTTCTATATGGTCTTTGGTTAATCTCATTTTAATAAGCTGACATGTCCTGGGCTCCACCATCAACTCCAGGTGTTAATTGGTCCAAGCAGTCCGTGTGACCCTTTATTAATTAATGCCGGACCCTCTTGTGGTCACAGGCACTTCAGAAACTTTTGCACACTCTCCCATGGCAGTCTGGGACCATACAAGACTGAAAGAGCTATTTTGGAGCCTCTGTGTGTCTTATTCACATCTCTTCTCTGCTTCCAGTTCACTCTACTGCTTTTGGGCTACACTTGGGAAGTTCTACATAGGTTCTTTCTTCAGGCTTTTCAAACCTATTCAAGTGTTCCATTATCTCCTGGCCTGAGATTAAGCTCAGGGAGCAGGTAATTAATGTGGCAGACACAGAGATAAACGACTGCCCAGCTCCCTCTTTATGCTAGCTATTGTTACTCAGGTGCAGGGAGTGAGGACAGTCAGCAGATGGTCTCCAGCTGTCAGCTTCTCCCAGATGCAGATGAAGAACCTTGCCCAAGGTCATGCCCTTCCCAGAGCAGCTTGTGCCCAGTGACTAAGTAAGGTGGGGGTATAAAGGTCCAGCCATTCTGCCCAACACAGAATCACTTTGGTAGTACTATTTGCTCCAGTGTTCCTGCTGCTTAAGGCTTGGTCAAGGTTGCCTTGCAGCTCAACTTTTCCCTCAACCCAATTCTGCTTTCTTCTTTTTCTTTTCCTAATCATTAATTACAAATCAGTATTTTGCACCCCAAACCCCATCTCAGAGTCTACTTGAGAGAATCCACCCTTCTGTTTCTGGTAAGCTGAATCATGTTCATGATCCCTTCTCATGAGTACTCTCTGCAAGTTTCTTGCTCCCCCTCAGATCCCCCTCCCTCAGTTTAGCCCTTGGAAGTTTTACAGACTCTACAGAAGTAGACCATTAGTTTTATATGTTATCACTCAATAGCCCAAATTCTCACAGCATGTGGCTTTTGGCACAAAAAAGCCAAGCTTTTGAAACTCAACAACTTTTTCTATCAACCTATTTTCTTTGCCAGGGCTTTGAAAAGGCTCTTTTGAAACTCAAGATTGAGAATTGATGCCTTTGTTGTCTTTTGTTTGGCTGTGGCCTCCCTTCTTCAAGGCAGTGAGCTCCAATTGCCCTAGTTGCTGACTTGAAATAAGTAGAAGGTTCCCATGATACATAAGAAATGTGGAGGTATGTGTATGTGAAGCATGGAAAATTCTCAGGTTAACTCAAAATCTTAGCTTAGCTTATTTGCCAAATACCTGCAGCCTTGTAAACACCACTGAAAATAGCCAGAGCTCAAATCTGTGCTGGTTCTGAAACCCAGACATGGAAGGCAAAGACAAGGCAGAGCAAGGGCAAAAGCTCCCTAAAATCATAATTGTCAGTACCTGAAAGCTAAAAGATGTTCTGCCAAGATGTTCTGTCAAGAACTTGGAAGTAAATTTTCTCCTTTATGCAAAGTCACCTGAGCAAGAGAGTGGTACCCAAAAAAAAACTGGGCCCTATTATATCTTAGCAGATATATTATTCAGAAGATGGAGTTAGAAATACTAGGCAACATCAAGAGTTTCAGAAACAGATGTGGGCAGTCCTATTGGAAAGTGCTTTCCTATGGTTATAAATCAATATATGCAAAATATTGGTAAGATTTTGTTACAGTGATGGCCCTCAATGAACCACACTCTGTTTAGTCCCTTCTCTTGAATGTGGACTTGTCCTGTGACATGCTTTAACTATAGACTGCAGAGGAAGTGATGCTGTGCCAGTCACAGGCATAAACCTCAAGACCTGGCAGCTTCTACTTTTCTGATGTTAGGAACCCTGAGCCTCCATATTAGAAACAGTATAGCTCTGCTGAAGAGACCTTATAGAAATCCACGTGGAGAAAGAGATCCTGAGACTATATGGAAAGACAGGTGACCCAGGTAACCCAGGATTCTGACTGAATTCAGCCCCCACTGACCAGCTAACTGAAAACAGCCAGTAAACTTCAGTAAGACCAGTAAATTACTGCCCAGCTAAGCCAGGCTCATTTTACAGAGCTGTGAGCAACAATATAATATTTTCTATTTAAACCACTGAACTTTGTGATTTTTTTTTTCCAGCTTTAGATGACCCAAAGGAGATTGTAGCTTATAGACTTCAAGTCTTCAGGGCAGGCCCTCTCATTACGAGATAAATTCATCAGGCATCTTAGTGTAATGCTATTAAACATTCAATTCACCTTACTTCCTCCGTGCTAATTCCAGCCTCACCTAACAATCTTTTAACCCTTCCCCAGTCCCGCACCTCCTGCTCTGCCAAGCAGTTCTGACTTAAGAGGGAGAAGGCGCTAGTAAAAGACTTCAATAAATTTTTCTTTTCGGAATTTCAAAATTGAGGTATAACTTACATACAGCAAACTATGAATATCTTACAGTTCTATGAACTTTGACAAAATACATACACCCTTGTAACCCACACTCCTGATAAAAATATAAACTACTTTTGTAACCCCAGAAGGTTCTCTTATGTTCCTTTCCTGTCAATCTTACCACCTCCAGAGCAACCACTGCCAGGGTTACATTTTCCATGGATTAGTTTTGACCATTCTTAAACATCATATAAATGGAATTATACAGTGTGTGCTCTTTTGTGTCTGGCTTCTTTTCTTTATGTGTCTGTGAATTTCATTTCCATTGCTGTGTGAATTTGTAGGCATTCCTCTTAATTGCTGATATGGTTTGGCTGTGTCCCCACCTAAATCTCATCTTCAATTATAGTTCCTATAAGCCCCACATGTTGTGGGAGGAACCAGGTGGAGATAATTGAATCATGGGGGCGGTTTCCCCTATCCTGTTCTCGTGATAGTGAGTCAGTTCTCATGAGATCTGATGGTTTTATAAGGAACTTCCCACTTCACTAGGCACTCAGTCTGCTCTTTCCCGCTGCCGCTTGAAAGGGGATGTGTTTGCTTCCACTTCCACCATGATTATAAGTTTCCTGAGGCCTTATTAAAGGCCTCATGCTGAACTGTGAGCCCATTAAACCTCTTTCTTTTATAAATTACCCAGTCTTGGATATGTCCTCATAGCAGCATAAGAAGAGACTAATATAGTAAATTGGTACCAGGTAGTGGGGCACTGCTCTAAAGAAACCCGAAAATGTGGAAGCGACTTTGGAACTGGGTAACAGGCAGAGGTCAGAGCAGTTTGGAGGACTCAGAAGAAGACAAAAATGAGAAGTTTGGAACTTCCTAGAGACATGGAGGACTCAGAAGACAGGAAGATGTGGGAAAATTTGGAACTTCCAAGAGGCTCATTGAACGGCTTTGACCAAAATCCTGACAGTGATATGGACAATAAAGTCCAGGCTCAGGTGGTCTCAGAGGGGGATGAGTAACTTGTTGGGAATGAGAGTAAGGTCACTCTTGCTATGCAAAGAGACTGGCTGAGTCTTCCGGCCTTCGTCTTTCTCCTGTGCTAGACGCTTACTGCCGTCAAACATCGGACTCCAGGTTCTTTAGCTTTTGGACTTTTGGATATACACCAGTGGCATGCCAGGGGCTCTTGAGCCTTCACCACAGACAGATGGCTGCACTATCGGCTTCTCCACTTTTGAAGTTATGGGACTCAGACTGGCTTCCTTGCTCCTCAGCTTGCAGACGGCCTATTGTGGGACTTCACGTCGTGATCACGTGAGTCAATACTCCTTAATACTTCTTACAAAAATTTTCTCCATTCTATAGGTTGCCTGTTCACTCTGATGATAGTTTCTTTTGCTGAGCAGGAGCTCTTTAGTTTGGTTGGATCCCATTTGTCAATTTTGGCTTTTGTTGCAATTGCATTTGGTGTTTTAGTCATGAGGTCTTTGCCGAGGAAAGTATAGATTTTAAGGAAACCTGATCCAAAACATGATTGTGCACTTTAATTTGGGAGTGGATGATAGTTTAGGAACTGGAGCAAAGAGAACAGTGAATTTATCCAGGGCAGGAGGGGAGTGTGTGTTTGCTAGGACGAGGGGGAATTGAGAAAGTTGAATGTAGTTGAAATTAACTGTCCATGGAATTCGGGATAGGTTAGGAAGGAATCAAAATTGGATGGTGATATAATTGGCCATGTCCCCACCCAAATCTCATCTTGAATTGTGGTTCCCACAATCCCCATGAGTCGTAGGAGAGACCCGGCGGGATGTGATTGAATCACTGGGCTTTGACCTCCATGATGTTCTTGTGATAGTGAGTTCTCATGAGATCTGATGGTTTTATAAGGGGTTGTCCCTGCTTTAGCTCTTCAGTTCTCCTTGCTGATGCCGGGTGAAGAAGGATGTGTTTGCTTCCCCTTCTGCCATGATTGTGTTTTCTGAGGCCTCCTTAGCTGTGCTGAACTGTGAATCAATTAAACCTCTTTCCTTCATAAATTACCCAGTCTCGGGTATGTCCTTATTAGCAACATGAGAACAGACTAATACAGATGGGATTTAATGGGGGCAAATATTTATATGTGATTAGAAATATTGCAATAAAAGTAAAAAGAGGGCTTAGGAGCATCTTAAAAATATATATCTCATTTCACAAGAACTCGCAAAGAGACCATTTGTGTCTAAACCTGACAAGTTCGGTGTGGTGGCTACTTGATCCCCCTTTCATACCCTCTGCTTTTCTCTCCTAGGATGGACTGCCTGGTTTGCACACTCATCTGTTGAATCATTTTTGTTACAAAGCCATAGAGTTAATGGGAGATTTGATTAAAATTGCTCTTACAAAGAGGGACTCCTCAAGAAAGAAAAATTATTGAGAATTTCACCAAGTCAAAGAAACACACTTCTTTAGCAGAAAGAGATGATTAGTTGAGGTGTTTGTGATATAATTACAGAAGGGTGGTGAGAGAACTCCCCCCCATGGTCCCCCATCATGCCCATAGCCCTGACACAGTATAGACTCCATGAGCTCCACCACTCCTATGTAACCTTAGGCAAGGAAATTAACCTTCCTTAGTCTGTTTCTTAATCTTAAAAATGACTTACGTCCTGGGGCTGTAATGTGGGCAGAATGAGAAAACGGATATGAAATAATGCGAGGGTTAGTCATTATTTTGTTGGAGTGCCCACTGTAGTAGGTTTCTTTGAGGCTGACTTTTTTATGATTAGACTTACTTAAGAGGATGATCTGGGATACATTTATTGCATTAAATAAAGTTTCTTCAGTTCCCATCAGATTCACTAAGGGAAACTGAAAGATACTTGAGTACATGAAAGATCTTAAGCTTGGTGGCCACATCAGAAGTAGTTTCTTGGTCTAAAGTAGTGATTCTCAGGCTTCAGCATGCCCCAGAATCACACGGAAGGTTTTGTTAGCACACAGGTGGTTGCGTTCCACCTCCAGAATTTTTGATTCAGTAGGTCCGGGACGGGACCCAAGAATTTTCACTTCTGAAATGTTCCTAGTTGCTGCTGCTGCCGCCATCCAGGAGACCACACTTGAAGAATCACAGGTCTTTGCTATTGTGAAGAGTGCTGCAATGAACATATACATGCATGTGTCTTTATTTATAATAGATGAATTATATTCCTTTGGGTATATACCCAGCAGTGGGATTGCTGGGTAGAATGGTGTTTCTGTCTTTAAGTCTTTGAGGAATCACCACATTGTCTTCCACAGTGATTGGACTAATTTATACTCCCACCAACAGTGTATAAGTGTTCTGTTTTCTCCACAACCTACCCAGCATCTGTTATTTTTTGACTTTTTAAATGGCCATTCTGACTGGTATAAGATGGTATCTCATTGTGGTTTTGATTTGCATTTCTCTAATAATTAGTGATGATGAGCTTTTTTTCATATGCTTGTTGGCCACATGTGTGCCTTCTTTTGAGAAGTATCTGTTCATGTCTTTTGCCTACTTTTTTATGGGGTTGTTTGGTTTGGTTTGTAAATTTAAGTTCACTTCACCCTGTTTAAAGAAAAAAAAAGGAATTAAGGGTCTAAGAGACTTACAGATCTGAGACAGCGAGTCACTCCCCATGTGACCCCTTTTCAAAGCAGAGCCACCAGCACTATTCTCTATCAACAGAGGAAGACATTTTTCATTTCACAGATGAGTGGGGACTCTTGTTCCTTCTCTCCCAATCAGTGCTCTGAAGTGAAAGTCACTGACTTTTCATGATTAAACTCTAAAGCTTGGTTGGTCAGTCATTGAGGGATGAGGCTGTAACCACACACCTAAATGAATTGGTTTGACTGATAATGAAATGAACTATTTCTGGCATGATTGTGATGATGAAAGCGTGGTCATGCTGCACAATGCAGGAGGTGGTTAGGAGCAGTCTTCCTTGTTCGTACTCGGTTAAAAAGGACTTCAGGGAGTGAGAAAGAGCCAAATAGAGTATGTGTATATATATATATATGTGTGTGTGTGTGTGTGTGTATATATATATATATATTTTTTTTTTTTTTTTTTTGAGACGGAGCCTCACTCTGTCACCCAGACTGGAGTGCAGCGGCCGGATCTCCGGATCTCAGCTCACTGCAAGCTCCATCTCCCGGGTTTACGCCATTCTCCTGCCTCAGCCTCCCGAGTAGCTGGGACTATAGGCGCCTGCCACCTCGCCCGGCTAGTTTTTTGTATTTTTTAGTAGAGACGGGGTTTCACCGTGTTAGCCAGGATGGTCTCGATCTCCTGACCTCGTGATCCGCCCACCTTGGCCTCCCAAGTAAATATAATTTTTAAGCAGGGAAATAAGCACTACTGAGAGGTAATGCTGAAGGGAATATAAAATGTTACCACCTGCCTTCTAAGCCTCCTTCTCATGCCTGGGAATTACCAAATGTGTGAAGTTGAGTCCAATGCCCACAAAAGAAACTGAAAATACCAGGCACTTATTTTCCCCGCATTTAGGGGACCTGATGGAGACTCTGCCCCTCAGTGCAGTAACTCCAGATTCTACCTGAAGTTACAGTTCCAAGAAGCAGGGATTACTGAGAATCTACCTGTCAAGGGGTGGGTCAACTCTTCTGAGTTTCTAGAAGCACCTGAAGCAGAAGTTCAAGAGGCGGCACAAGGCATTTTGGTGGTTTCAGGTATGCGTGCTATGGTATCTAATGCTCAGGGGAGGTTACACTGGTGACTTCACCAGCTCAGTTGACAGTTCTCGATCCTGGTTGGGTCTTGGCTACAGAGCCTCCAAGCTTAGTGCCAGAGAGATTTTTAGTTTGTGTGTTTTAATTTTGTGGTTAACTTTTGCTTGCAGCTGAGAACCCTGATCAATTCAAAATAAATTCAAAATAAAATCAGAAATCAAAAAACCTAGTTTTGAGTCCTGTTTTTCTATTTTTGTTTGTAATTTTGAGCAAATATCTTAGCCTATCTGAGCCCTAACTCCTTAAATTATAAATAGAGAACAGTAATTTCTACACAAAGGTTGTTGGAAATAATGAGATAAATATGTGGAAATGCTTATTTTAAAATCATATTGCACTGTAAAAATGTGGGTTACTATTTTAATACAAATACAGACTTACATGGCCTCCCTATAACTGAGGCTTGATTTGGGCCTTTCCCCCAAATTAGTGAGCCTTCCCTTTTCTGGACTCATCAGTGCTTGAATTTTATCTCTACTTAGAGCATTTTCACAATGAATTTTAGTTATATAATAATCTGCCTCTTCTACAAGACTGAGTTCAAGGGCAGAGTCTTGTTCACCTTTTCCTTTCCCTTTAGTATCAATTGGCACATAGAAGGTTCATGTCAATTGGATGGAAGCATAAAAGAATTTGCTGAGCACTCTAGGAGCATACAAGAAAGTTTCCAGTACAGATGCAACTCTCACTTTCTTCCTTGGCAACACTTTTTGGATCTGTAGCAACACGCCCCAATGGACAAGGGAGCGATCAGATGGAGTAGGCTCATGGTGAGGCTACTGGTTGTCCTGCAGGTGCAAGTGATAGACACAGTGGAGAAAACGCATCTTAATTGGTGGCATAAAAAACACTTCCCAAGTGCTGGGTTGGGTTGTAAGTGCCATCTGTCCTGCCACAGAGGATTAAGGGGAAGAACACCTTTCCCTGGGTTCTGGAGACAGTGTAGGCATCAAGATGAGCTGTTGATATTAACTTGTCTGTGCTCCACCTGGCTAATTGCAGGCGAGGGAATCTGTCTAGGGTTTCCAGTTTGAAATCAAATGGATAATACAGTGGCAGGTCTCTCGTTCCCAGGTGTTTGGTTGCATTTGTTAAAGGGAATTCTAGAGAGAGTGAGAATTAAACATTTTTGGCCTATCCTGGAAGGTTTTATGTCAATATAGTCCATTGTTTGATGTTTGATCTCCCAGTCACAGAAAAAATAAAATGTGCTTCTTCATTCTGGCTCTGTCTTATCTTACACAGCCTCTTTCATTTGCTTATTCCCTTCACAAGTACTGAGTCCCTATGTTGGGTACTGGGGGCCCCAAGGAAGCTATAACATTGTTTCTGAAAGCTGAAAATGTACTGTCATGGATAAGAGGTAGGGGAGAAAGTAAGACCCACAGAGGGAAGGAAGAAACAAAGCTAAGAAAGAGAAAGGGAAAGAAAAGGCCATGGGTCACAGTCCCTGTCATATCTTCTGTGCTGCCTCCCTCATTCTGTTTGAGAAATGCTCCCAGGAGGACCACCTATCACAGTGTTTCTCCATTGTCTAGATGAAAGCCACATGGTCCGGACCAGGCCAACTCTGTTACAACATCTTCCTGTCCTCGGTGATGGATACAAAGATAGGACAAAACAAAAGAGAGCCAAAGAGGGTCTCTCCATGAGACAGCCTATTAAGGTGCTGAAAAGGGAGAGTGTCTTCCTCTGCTGAAGCCATGAACTACACCTATGAACACTGGGCTGCTGGAGGCCCTCAGTCTTGGGACTGGCCATGCTATGTTGTCACAATCTCCAAGTCTCAGTGACTGGTGACAAAGGTTTCTGCCTTGTTCACACTATCAGTACACTGAGGGGCAGTCGAGAGCTCTGTTCTAAATTCCCTTACTTGGGACCAAAGCTGATCAAGTAACCACAGATCTAAATGTTGCTAGCCACTATGGCAGAGGTAAAAAAGATTGAAGGGGTGTGTCCTGCCAATTAAATGTTCTAATCCAGAAGTGACACCTGTCAGAAGTCACATGTCACTTCTGCTTACAACTCACTGACCAGAACTAGTCATAAGACCCCACACCATCATAAGGAGATTGGGAGACATTAAGTCCTTCTGTGTTCCCAGCAGGGAGAGTAATCAGAGCTATTTGGAGAACACAGGAATGTATGTGTGTATATATAAATGTATATAAGCATAAATAGATATATATGTATTTTTACATTAATGTATGTATACACAGTCATGCATCACTTAGCAATGGATGGGTCATCAGGCGATTTTTGTCATCATACAAACATCAGAGTGTACTTACACAAACCTAGATGATATAGCCTACTACAAACCTAGGCTGCATGGTATATTTTTAGGTGGCAATTCTGTACAGCCTATTACTGTACTGAATTCTGTAAGTAATTATAATTTACACCTATATCTTTGGCTTTCAGTGACTGTAAGCTTCTTGACAGGAAGGCTAAACAATATATCTGTTTCCTAAAATATGAGAATTCCTTTCCTGAGACAAATATTGGCACCTCTGGTTGGGATAACATTTTACCCAATAAGACAAAGAGTCAATGAATAATGAATCTACATGCACAAATGTTACTGCTTGAGTGTTATATTTTGCAGGGAGGGAAAACATACCTGAATCAACATTAGGATATGAATACCCCTTTGCCTAATCTATGTGTGAATCTCATGCCATACACTGCATAAAGTAAACAAAAGTCCGTGAAGAATTGCAGTTCCCATCTTCAGTAATGGTTATAAAAATAACCGCATACATCTACTATGTAATTCCCCCGTGTCCAGCACTATGCTGGGTGCTTAATATGCTTAATGCGGTTATGTCTTCAGCACAACCCTGCAGTGAGTGAGTACGGTCATCCCCATTTTAGAGACGAATAGACTGAGGCCCCAGAGAGTTTAAACAAGTTGCCCGCAGCTGATGGAGGTCAGGATCAGGATTTAGGTGCTTCTTTTATGCCACATTCATCTCTCTGCCTCTCCAATGTCCTCATTCCCTCGCTCCAAAATCAACTTCTCAGTATTCACTTGTTAGGAGTGAGTTTCTGGCCCTTTCAGCTTCTACAGTAGGAGGTGAGCTTCTGGCAAGGAAACTGCGTGGGAAGACAGAATGGCTGTTAGGAAGGCAGCCAGCAGCGACTGCCTCCCCATAGCACGTGGGACAGGGCTGAAGAAACTGGAAGTGTTTACTGCAGGGGAGAATAATGAAAGGGTATGATTGCTGTCTTCAAACATCCTAAATCTTTTATGTGAGTGTCTCTAGAAGGTAAGCCCAGAGCAATGGGTGGAGATTTCAGTAAGAATCTTCTAATAGCCCAGCAGTCAAGAGAATGGGCTGGACGGAGGGAAGGTCACTCAAGGTGTTGAGACACAGATTGGAAGGCGGCAGGCCATGGGGAAGGAGATGCACTCTGGAGTCAGACAGACCTGGGTGGATCCAGCTCTGCCACATCTGAGCTCTGTGACATAGGACAGGTTATTTCAACATTGAGTCTCTCCTCATCATAAATTGAGCCAAGTAATACCTATGCTGTAGGCTCATTATGAAAATTAGAAGTAATACATGTAGAGGACTACTATAGAGCAGTGGAAATAAGAACACCATAATCATTGCCTTCGATGGGACATCTCCCTTAGCACAGCAATCTGAGATTCAAGAATCAAATGAGAAGGGTGGAGCACTGACTGGTATGACCTATAGAGAGATCTCACTGGGGTAAAAAGGGCTTTATGAAGCATAACATCCCAAAATGTGGGCAATCGTTTTTTTTTTTTCAGGATTTCATGACAACACTTTTGAGAGCAGCACGGATTGGTGCGAGGGGCAGCAGTCTTGTTACAGGAATTATTTTCTTTGTGCCTGTTGGCGGAGGGGTGGGGAATTTCCCATATCATGTGTACTTCATCTCCAATAAGGGATCAAGTTACTCTCTATGACTTAACCGCAGCAAGCCTGTCATCGACCCTCTGTCTCCGTAATATTCTCACCACTGAGTTTACAGTTGATTGATTGTTCCTTCCACATACTATAATTGCTTCATTAGAAGCTTCAGATGGTTCATTGTGTTGGCAACTTCCTGTAAAACTGTCTGCACAATCAGGGCCAGATACATGCCACTGAGTCATCAGGGATTGAATATGTGTGTGTGTGTGTGTGTGTGTGTGTGTGTGTGTGTGTGTGTATGTGTGTATGTATCTGTCTGTTTTCAAAAGGCAGACTATTATGCAGGGTTTATTCCATGGCTGGGGGGCAGCATGTGGGCACACAGGACCTGCATCTGAGTGAACTCAGCCACTCCAGGGCATCAGTTACCATCCGTTTATTAACAGCTCTCCAATTTCTAGCTCCAGCCCAAGATCTCTTCCCTGATCTTCAGAATGAGATAGCAAAATACCTCAAGGGATGATCCCACAAGCATCTCCAACTCAACATCCCTAATCCTGAGCTCATGATCCCCACTGCAGCCTCCCTCCCCTAAAACCAGTGATCTCTCTCATTCCCCATCTCAGCAAATGGCATCACCATCCAGCAGTTGCATGGGCAGATTTCTGCCCATTGTCTGTTCTCCCTCACACTCCACACCCAATCAGCAAGCCCTATGAATTCTTTCTTCCGCGCCTTTTTCTGCAGGTCCACTCCCTCATTCCCACCGTCAATTCCTTAGCTTAAGCTACCACTATTTATTCCATGGGCTACAGCAACAGCCTCTTTCATTTGCGCTCCCTCCAGGCTCAAAAAGATGGCCAGTGCTGGGCATGGTGGTGCATATCTGTAATCCCAGCTACTCAGGAGACTGAGGCAGAAGGATCACTTGAGCCCAGGAGTTCGAGACCAGCCTGGGTAATGTAGCAAGACCCCATCTCTCAAAACAACAAAAAAACCTCAAACTGATAACATCACTTGCATATTTAAAACCCTTTAAAAACCTTATGCTGCAACACACTTTTTTCCTCAGCATCTTGTGTTCCTTCTTTTTTCCTTTTTTTTTTTTTTTCTTAAGAGAGGACCTCTCTCTGTGCTGATGTGCAGTGTCACAATCACAGCTCACTGCAGCCTCAACCTCCAAGCTTAAGTGATCCTTCCACCTCAGCCTCCAGAATAGCTGGGGCCACAGGTGCATCCCACCACACCCAGCTCATTTTTTTAAGTTTTTGTAGTTAAGGGTCTCACCACGTTGCCCAGGCAGATCTCAAACTCCTGGGCTCAGGTAGTCAATCCCCTTGCCCTGGCTTCTCAAAGTGCTGGGATTACAGGCATGAGCCACTGTGCCCATCCCTTTTCTTTTTAAAAAAATAATCCTTATTTCTCATAACATTATTTTTCCCTGACATCAAGGGTTGTGTCTTTCTTATTCACCACAGTATATCCCCATGATAAGCAGCTGTTAACCACAGAAAAGGAGCTCAGGAACCATCCACAGCCATGAAAGAACAAGTAGGAGTTCATCTTGTTAGCTGACATTTCTCCCGATGGTCTAAAATGTCTTCAGGGACAGAGAATGGAGCACTTCAAATATCAAATGGGCAGAACTTAAATAAGCCTACCTGGAGTATGAGATGCAAGCCTTTCACGAATGTGCCTCTCCAGGCTTAGCTCTGCCAACCCATCCTTTTCTCTCACCTCCATTACTGCTGTCTGTGCTGCAAGTGGCCAGAACTGTCCTCTCCAGTCCCCAAACACCCCATGCCCATTCATACGCTCATTCATATCACCATTGCTTTTGCACATATGTTCCTCTGCCTTTTCCTTCCTTCTCCACCTGGGTAAATTCTGTTCATCTTCAGTGGCCACTTCTTTGACTGCCCCAGGTAAAGATAGTTGCTCCTGCCTTGCATTAGTCAGTTCAGGCTGCCATTAAAAATCACCATAGACTGGGTGGCTTAAACAACAGACTTCTGGAGGCTAAAGTCCAAGATCAGGGTGCCAACATGGTCAGGTTCTGGTGAAGCCTCTCTTCCTGGGTTGCAGGTGGCTACCTTCTCTCTGTGTCCTCACATAGTGGTGGGAAAGGGAGAAAGCTCTCTGGTCTCTTCTTTTAAGGGCGCTCATCTATGAGGACTCTACCCTCATGACCTCATTTAAATCTGATTAATCTCCAAAGGCCTCACCTGCAATAACATCATATTAGGGGTTAGGGTTTCAATATATGAATTTTCAGGGGGATACAAACATTCTCACTCCATAAATCTCTTTATCCTGACTTCCTGCTTTACTATGTGTAATCATTATAATGACTACAAATATCAAGCACTTACTATGTGCTTCATTTTTTTTATTTCATTCAATTCTCACTCCTAAGAGGGTAGGTCATTGATATGGCTTGAATATTTGTTCCTCCAAATCTCAGGTTAAAATGTGATCCTCGGTGTTGGAGGTGGGACTGAATGGGAGGTCTTTGGGTCACCAGGGCAGATCACTCATGAATGGCTTGGTGCCCTCCTGGTGGTAACATAATAATGAGTGAGTTCTTGCTCTATTAGTTTATGCAAAATCTGGTTGTTAAAAAGAGGCTGGCACATCCTCCCCTCTCTCTTGCTCCTTCTCTTGCCACATGACAGGCCCTCCCCCACCTTCACCTTCTGCTGTGATTGAAAGCTTCCTGCGGCCCTCACCAGAAGCAGATACTGGCACTATATTTCTTGAATGGCCTGCAGAGCCGTGAGCCAAAAAACCTCTTTATAAATGGTCCAGCCTTGAGTATTCCTTCATATCAACATTAAATGGACTAATAATACAGTACTTTTGTCCCTATCTCAGAAATGAGGAAAAAGTCACAGAGTAGATAGACCATTTGCCCAAAGTCTTACAACCACCAAGTGGTGGCCCTATCCAAACCTGGAATCAGGGGCTCCTGACCCCAAAACCAAAGTCTAACCACTCTCTCGTATTGCCTAGAGCAGGAGTTGGTGAATGTTTTCTGCAAAGGGCCAAATAGTAAATATTTTAGGCTTTGCAGGGCATATGTTCTCTATCATAACTACTCAGCTCTGCCATTATAGCACAAAAGCAGCCATAGAAAATATATAAATGAATGAGCATGGCCTTGTTCCAATAAAACTTTATTTATGGACTCTGAAATTTGAATTTCATATAGTTTTCATGTGTCACAAAATAGTCTTCTTTTGATTTTTTTCCCAACCATTTAAAAATGTAAAAACCAATCTTAGCTCACAGGCTGTACAAAAACACATAGCATGCTGATCCCTGGCCTAAACAACTACATTGAACTTAGAATAGTAATTAGTTTTTAAACATATCTCTCTTCTCCAATTCCCCCTGACCTTCTCAAGCAGGAGCCTGCAGTACTCATTCTGTTTCTCCAACAGCCCACTTAACATTTTCTTCTTCAGGGTCTTTTCATACAGTATAGGGCTGCTTCCTTACCACCTTCACGTCCTTGTCCTTCTCAGCGAGGTTGGCCCTGGCCACACTATCTAAAACTGTAGCAGCCTCCTCTATAATTCATGCCATTTATCCTGTTTTATCTTTCTCCTTTGTACTTCTCAAGCACGTAATTTTATAATCAAGCACGTAGTTTTTCCATTTATCTTGTTTAGTGTCCCCAGTAGAATGTTAGTTACTTGCAGGCAAGCACTTACTTCCCTTTTGTACAGTGCTGTAAACCCAGAACCTAGAAGGGTATGTAGTGCATAGTAAAAGCAAAATAAATATTTTCTTAAGGAATCATTCACTCACCTAAGTCATTTTAAAAATCCAGCACAGAGTAGATTCTCAAAATTAAAAGCTTAGGCTGGGTACAATGGCTCAATGCCAGTAATCCTAGCATTTTGAGAGGACGAAGTGGGCAGATCACTTGAGGTCAGGAGTTCCAGACCAGCCTGGCCAACATGGTGAAACCCCACCTCTACTAAAGATACAAAAATTAGCCAGGCATGGTGGCGGGCACAGGTAATCCCAGCTACTCAGGAGGCTGAGGTAGGAGAATCTCTTGAACCCAGGAGGCGGAGTTTGCAGTGAGCCGAGATGGCGCCTCTGCACTCCAGCCTGGGTGACAGAGCAAGACTCAGTCTCAAAAAACAAAAACAACTAAAAGCTTAAATGAACAGCTAGATGAGGTATGGATCATGTTTCCGAAAATCTCTCATTTTCTATGGAGTATGTAGAGGGCAGAAACGGGCCCTTGCTTTGTCTCTCTGGTCTCCCTGTTAGATGCTGATCTGCACTGAGGTTTCTTGGAGGTGTGAACTCCTGACCCTGCTCCTTCTGGAATGCTGGGCTGGAGTATCTCAGGGAGGAGGCAGAACATGACTAGGGCAAGGGGATCAGCCTCAGACGGGAGCAGCAGATGGAGCCGGGGACAGCTTGGTGAGGAAGGCCTGGAATCCTGGCAGGAAAGACAAAAGGTGCGTGCCAGGGTTCCCGGGCAGGCTGGCAGAGTAGGACTGGCTTCTTGTTAAGTTAATTGAGGTAATTTTTGCTGCCACCTTTTGGATAGTAACAAAATTCTCTTTCCACCAGCCACTGATCATATCTCTGCCTCCTGCCACATTTCATTGTACAGACAGTGCACTAAATTTAGCTACATTTATTTAGCTGTTCCTTAAAACTTTGTCACTTAAAAAATAATTATAGGATTTCTCTGACAGACTGCAATACACAGAGTGCACCAAATTACAGGTATAATTTGGAGATCCAACTGGGATCACCAAATAAAATTGACAGCAGCGGCCTAATTCCAGAATAATCCATGTGGCACTGGAGAGGATTTGTTCCTTAGGCCCCTCTCCTTAATCTGTGTATTGAGCCTAAAGGTCAAAGAAACCAAAGCAAAATAAAGGAAGTGGCCTTTAGGCCAAGTTATGGACCCCAGGGAAGTCTAGCCTTCCTTCTGCTTGGCAGAACTTGGCAGACCACCAGGCCCCAGACGTGCTCTCCCCGAGTGCAAAGAAATTTAACTTCCGTCCTTCCACCCAGTGAAGAGCCTGACAAGGTGAGCTCTAGGAGAGAAGGGCTTCATTAATTTTTAAAATTTTCTTTTGCATTTTCTGTGTTTGTGAACTACAGAAACCAAAGTTTGGCTCCCAAGGAAAAACTGATGCTCAGGAGGAAAACAGCAGGTCCTTCTGGGAAGTGAAGATGCCACTCGGCAGAGCCTGAGTGGACATAAAGCCACAGAGTGATGGATAATTCCGTTACCAATTCGTTTCACAAGCGGTGCTGAGGTCCTGCTGAGCTACTGCTTTTGTACAGACCCTGGGGACACAAGCCAAGCAGAAAAGTAAGGGAGACCTATTCAGCCTAAAACCTTCTACAGATGCTACAGAAGGGCCCTAGAGGGGCAGAGAGAGCCAGGGTTGGCGTCATGCTTGGGGGAGCAGCTGGGCACAGATGCCAGGAACTGGCAAGGAGGATGGTGCCGCTGTGCTGGTGATTTTTGATGTCTGTGGATTTCCCCCTCTCTAAATCAAGCTCTGTTCTTCTCAGATACTTCATTGTGGCTTTCAGGTAGGAATAAAGAGCTCTCTGGCAAGGGATATCTCCCTGGGGAGCTGGGTGGAGTCCAGAGCATCCCTTCAGAAGTTAGCACTTCAGAGGTTGATTCTGGAACAACTGGTGACCAGAAGCACTGCCAGCATTAATATAGTGAGATGGTCCAGTTGGAAGGAATCTTTCTGATTTTTCTGTTCCAAGATCTGGGTTGTTAGCATTGCTAACTCAAGCCCAAGAGCAGTTAAGTGACTTGTCACAGGCCGAAGAGCAAGGCTGGGGACAAGTCTTGAAAAGAAACCAGTTCTCCTGTCTCTCAGTCCAGGGCTACCATTTTCAAAGCAACTCCTGGCTAGTAGAAAGAGCACCAGCTTTGGAGCCAGATGATTTTGAATTTGAATCCAGGCCCTGGCACACACCAATTCTGAGGCCTAAGTAAATCTCTCAAAGCTGCTGTTTCCTCATCTGTAAAACGGAGACAGTCATTTCCTGCTGGACCTCCTGTATTGTGTGGTTAAAAAATGATCCAGCTTGGGTGAAAGTGCTTTGCAAGTTGTAAGGCACTGAATGAATACCACTCATTGTCATATTGCCATCTGTAACTGAGATCCCAAAGGAGCCCAACTTTCCAACAGGAGCCCTAAACGGAACAGCAGAACAGTGTCCCCAGGGCACCTAGAAGGCAGGAAGCAGGCCTCAGCACCACCCCATCCCAGCACCAGCACTGTCCATCCTTCCCTCTGTCCACTTCCTCTCGCCCACTGGGCCTGAGAAGAGTGAACTGCAAATCTTTCCATATTGCACAGTAGCTCTGAGTCCCTGGCTATGCCATAGCCATGAGGAAAATTCAGGGCATTTGGCTAGTTCTTTCCTGCTGGTGTGAACATCTCAATTCTCAGCCTCTGCCTTGTTTCCTAAGGCCTTTGGGTATGTAGAGGACCCTGTTCTTGGGCCACCCATCTCCCATGGAACCAGAGGCTACCCGGTAGTCTGGAAGTGGTAACAGCAAATTTTTAGGACCACAGACTGGGATGGCTAATAGCTGGCAGCTGGCCCTGGCCTCTGATCATTTCTTCTGCAAAGCCTATGACCAGAACCAGCAGCCCAGATTTCTGCAGCTCACCTGCAGGACCCTACACAGTCACAAACCCTGCTAGTACCTAGGGAGGCAGAGGACAGACTTGAGCTGCCACTGCAGATAGCCTAACTAGTGACCATCTCTGAGTGTAACCTCCTGCACTAACTAATGCACAATATTAGTATCCACTGAGTGCCTGCTATATGTTAGGGACTTCCCCATGCACTATTGACTTGGTCTTCTAATACCTAAGTAAGAAACGACTGCCCCTATTACACAAAGGAAATGAGAGTCCAGAAAGGTTGTAAGATTTGCCCAAGGTCATGCAGCTAACAACATTAATAAAGCAATAATGAGTGCTTTCAATTGTGGATTTTCTCACCAGCCCCTGCAATAACCTGGAGAGTGTTAGAACACTCCCTGTCTTGTAGATGAGAAGGCTGGGTATAGAAGAAGCTAATGACTTGCCCACTCACGTAGATAGCAAATTACCATTGGTCTGTAGTCAAATCCATGCCCCACTTATGTGGTTTCCAACTCACATGGGCTGGTGCTGGATTTAGACCCAGTGTTTCTGATGCTAACCCCAGTGTTCGTGCTCCAAACCCGGGCATTTGGAATTCTCGCTGCAGAATCACCAGAGAATCACCAAGGCAGCCTTTTCCAAGGGTAGGTTCTCAGATTCCACCTCTGAAGACTGTTTCAGCAGATCTGTAAGGGCCTATGTGGCTGTGTTTATAACCCATACCACAGGTACTTGCAGTGCTTGAAAAGCACAAGGTTCTATTGCAGCTTCCCTAACTGCCAAGGTTTCTAACAGCAAACCCTGCCTCATTGGTTTCCATCTTCCATCCTCAACTTACAGCATCACAACTGGCTCTGTCCTTGCCTCCATCACTGACAACCTGCCTTCACTGTAAGTCCAGGGGGCCGCTTTCAGATGCTTACCTCAATTGGCTTCTCAGTGGCCACCAATGCCTGTGACCACTCCTCATTCATGATTCTCCATAACATCCCTTTTCTCCTGGTTTTCCTCCCATACCACTCTAGCCTCTTCTTTTAATTAAGTCTCCTAACTGACTTCTGGCCTCATTCTGTCTCTCCCCAGGACTTTGCGTTCGGCCACATTCTTTTGGCATTTTCCTTGCCCTGGGTAACCTTATCCACCCCATGGCTTCAATTGCTCCCTCTGTGTGGATAATGCATATCACCTACCCAGAGCTCCCTGAGATCCCCAAGCCTTTTGATAGTGTCCACCTGGCTCACAAAGCACCTCAAATGCAGCATGTCTGTAACGGATCACAGAGTCTTCTCTGGCTACTACTGCTGTCTCATCTCTGTGAAGGATCACTCATAGGTCACTGAAGGCAGAGACCTGGTGGTTTATGTTGGGGGGTGTTTCCCCAACCCCTCCTGCATCAAGTTATTACCGAATGCCAGATATTCTAGCTCCTAACTTCCCAAGGAGCACCCACAGGTCCCCATCTACATGGCCTCTGTCCCAGTTCTTTCTCTTCAGGGCCCTGATGAATCCCTTTAGTGTCTTTCTGACCAGATTCTTACCCACCCAACGCACTCTCCTCCCAGCAGCCAGGCCACATGCCTACTGAAAACCATAAAGTATTTCCCTATTGCTTCGGGGTAAAATCCCAGTCTTTTATCTCCTGCCCAAAGCACTTCCTGAGGGGGCCAGACTTTCCTTTCCAGCCACATCCCCTGCAACTCCCCATCAAACAGTTCTATCTGTGCTCCAGGCACTTAGACCTGCACACAGTTCTGGGAAAGCTTCAGGGTCTTTTGATATATTTGCACATGCTGTTCTCTCTGGCAGGAAGAGACTTCGCTGACTTCTGCGCTTAACACTATCTCCTTTTCCACTGTTCATCCTTCAAGTCTCCCTCAGGAGCCACCACCTCCAGAAGCCCTCCCTGACCACTGGGTTTGGGCAGGTACCCCTCCCTTGCCTGCCCACAGCAACCTGTGACCCCTCTTTCCCAGAGTTTACCATCAACCGTGAACCATCACTGCCTCTCCCAGTGGAACACCAGCGACTTCCCATTTTGTTCATCTCTATCTGTCCGGAACACAGGTCAGTACAAGTGGCACTTAATACATGTCTGTGGCCTAATAATGATGAAAATAATAACATGTGCCAAACATTTATTGAGGACTTAGACTGCCAGGCACCATATTAATTATGGGCATTGTATCACTTAACGCATATAACAACCCTATAAGGAAACTCTAATTTTCATTCCCATTTTATAGATGAGGAAACTGAGGTGGGGGATGTTAGTTAATTGACCCAAGGTGACACATTTAGTAAGTGATAGAGTGGGGACCAGAGCCCCGTCAAATTAATGAACAAAGGAGGAAATGGTGACTCTGGCTCGACCCTCTGCTCAAAATTGAGATAGGACCACATTTCAGTAGTAATATTTAACCATGTCATCCTGAGTAAAAGGCACTGGGAAATCAACTCCGAATTCACTGTGGGAAAGAGAAGACCTTTAGCTTTTTAAAACTAACCAGCCATCCCGCAACCCTGAGAACCTGAAGTAAGCATTCCTAAGAAATTCCTAAGAAAAACATGTGTGAGGTTTTCCTCCTGAGCCTCCCTTCCCCTGACGCCTCCCTCTCCCTGCTCCTGCACTGTCCACCGAATAATTTGCAGTTCCACCTTGCTTTCCCAGCAGCCAGAGGGGCCGTCTGCAGAGAACCACAAACTCCATCTCTTCAATTACCCCCAATTCCCAGCTGCGCCAGGAACACACGAGGACAGAAAAATGGCTTGAAATCTGTATGCAGGAGAGGTTGGGAAGGTTGAAGAGAGCAATTTTTGTTTCACATCATTCCTTTGTATAATGTTGTATCCTTCTGACAAGTCCCCATAATACATCTTAACTTCACCAATTGCTGCCTTAAGAGAAAACAGTGAAGACCTATCTTTAATGTCAAAGGAACAATGGGCGTCCTTCCAGAGGAGGAAAATGACTTGCTTTGAAAGAGTTGAAGAAGAAAAGTGCAAAATGTTCCAGCTTAACGTGAAGGGGGAGAAAGTCAGCAGCTGTGTATTGCCACGTCCGCTCCCCGGCTGCACGACTAGGGCAGCCCTGCCAGCCTCATCTGTCTGTTGGACCCACAAGGAGAGGAGGGCGCCTCTTGGCTTGGGTAGGGGCAGACAGCTGGTGTTTATTCCTAGGGAAAGTCGGGCCAGCTCCTCTCGGCCCAGGTGTGCCTGTGGGTGTGTATACCTGGATGTAGAGTTGCTGCAGTTCCCACTCATTGAAATCTGCTTTCCCTTCAAAAACAAAGACCTGAATGCTTAAGTAGCATGCCTGGGAACTTCAGCCACTGGTGGTGGTTCTTCCTCCGGAGCACTCTGTTTGCACCTGATTTTCTCCACATGTGGCCACTCTCCACTAGGCATTGAGATGCAGCTAGATTTTTTTTAATTTTATTTATTTTTTATTATACTTTAAGTTCTAGGGTACATGTGCATGACGTGCAGGTTTGTTACATATGTATACATGTGCCATGTTGGTGTGCTGCACCCATTAACTCGTCATTTACATTAGGTATATCTCCTAATGCTATCCCTCCCCGCTCCCCTCCCCACAACAGGCCCCGGTGTGCGATGTTCCCCTTCCTATGTCCAAGTGATCTCATTGTTCAATTCCGACCTATGAGTGAGAACATGTGGTGTTTGGTTTTCTGTTCTCGTGACAGTTTGCTGAGAATGATGGTTTCCAGCGAGATGCAGATAGATTCTAACCAACCTTGGCACAAACGCTCAGTGGACTAAAGACTATTTAGGTCCACCTCATTAGACTTTTCCCCATAGGTTGGGAACTTCTTCGGCCACCTTTCCAGTTTCAGATTTGGCACTGCCACATCAAGCTTCTTGCAATTTTCTGATTGTACAATTTCATGCATTCCTTTTCTGTGCCCTTTGCACATGCTGTTCCCTTTGTCTGAAATTCCCCTGGGAAGTCCTGTTCACTCTTTAAGACAGCTCAAATATTTCCTCCTTCTGGAGGCCTATGTGACCTTTTAAGTGAGTTTATTACCCCCCTCCTTTGGGTGCCAGGCTACTTCTGCAATAGCAAACATTACCCTGAATGAAATTTGATTTACATGATGCCTCTATTAGGTGATGATTGTTTCGGGAGCAGGGACGTTCTTTATTCATATAGAGATAGAGGTAGATATTAATATAGATACAGATATATGTCCACACTTTGGACCTAGCTCAGTGCCAGGCACATTGTATGTGCACAATAAATCCTTTTTGTATGAGAGGATCTAAACCTGAGGTCCTTAATCCTAAAAATTAGATTTACCTGGGAGATTATATATACTATATCTCAATAACAGGTTCCTACCCTAAACCAAATTAATCAATCTCTGGAGGGCTATGTAACTTGCAATTGAATCACCTGGAGGGCTCATTAAACACACATGGCTGAGCTCCACCCCCAGAGTTTCTAATTCAGTTGGTCTGAAGTGGGCCCTAGAATTTGCATTTCTAACAAGTTCCGAGGTGATGTGGATGATGGGGGCATCTGAGGACCACACTTTGAGAACCACTATCTAGGCCCGGTACTTTCCTACTTATCCATTTCAATCAGCTTGAACTAGCTGAGACCCTAGGGCATCTCCTGAAGTGGGCTAAGTGCTGTGAATTTGAGTCAGGGTTCCCTGCTTGCCCTCAAAAGGCTTCAAAGCAGCTTCCCAAATTTCAATGTGTATAAAAATCACCTGGAATCTGTTAAACTACTGAACCTAATTCAGTAGGTCTGAGGTTGGCCTGAGATTATGCACTTGTAACAAGCTCCTAAGTAATGTCTACATTCTAGAGCAGGAGCTGGCAAACGTTTTCTGTAAAGGGTAAGATACTAAATATCATCGGCTTTATTGGCCACAGAGTCTCTGTGGCAATTACTCAACTCTGCATTATAACCTGAAAGCAATCACAAATAATACAAAAGTGAATGGGCATTTCAAAACTTTATTTACAAAAACAGGTGGGAAAGACAGGATTTTTCTCATGGATCATAGTTTGCTGAGTCTTCTTCTAGAGACTTGAAAGAGCAAAACATACTGCATTGGCCAAGACAAAGTGAGGTGCAGGTGGCTGGAGAGGAGGGAAGAAATGAGTTGGGTTTGGGGATAAAAAGTGATTTAAGCTCTGAGTAGAGGAAGGAAAGGAGGGGAGGACATTGTGGGCAGGTGCACAGAGGGGAGATTGAGAGCCTTCTAGCCACAATGGTAAGACCAGAATGTGTGTAATTAGACTGTATTGGCCTCAAAGTGACCCCCTTAACTCTCCCCTTACCCCTTTCCTGCACCAAATTAATAGACATTTGTCAGAACAGCCCGTTTCAGGAAGTAAAAGATCAGGGGCCAAGCAGCAGGTAAGTGTGTTGGGGAGAGGGGTCCCTGAGTCTTTTATTTCTTTTGCCATTGTTGAGTTCCAGGGTCCAATAGTAGAAGCAGCATCAATGAAGAGTCCTGAGACTTTGGACTCATTATTATGTGTTCAGCATTGTTCTAATGCCTTAGATTGTTAAATTTAATACTACCAACTCTGTGTGGTATGTACTATTAACCCCTTATTAGAGGAGCCAAGGTAATAAGGCTTATCCAATCCACATATATCACAAAAATGATTCTCTAAGGAAAAGAAGTATTCTGTTACCAGAAGAAAAATACAATACACATTCAGTCAACTCCATTGCTCAACATATGTACATACAGTTTCCAAAATGCTCCCACCTAACGTGGTATAAATATTCCATCTAAAACTGAAAACATACTCATACATATTCTAAAGAGAAGTCCATATAAACAATAAAGTAACTAACATTTATTAAGCTTTTAATTTATGCCAGTCACTACAATTGCTTTACATGTATTGACTTATTTAAGCCTCACAAAATTATAAAAAAAATATATTGGCCACGTGCGGTGGCTCATGCCTGTAATTCCAGCACTTTGGGAGGCCAAGGCGGGCAGATGATGAGGTCAGGAGATAGAGAACATCCTGGCTAAGACGGTGAAACCCCGTCTCTACTAAAAATACAAAAAATTAGCCAGGTGTGGTGACAGGCACCTGTAGTCCCAGCTACTCAGGAGGCTGAGGTAGGAGAATGGCGTGAACCAGGGAGGCGGAGCTTGCAGTGAGCCGAGATTGTACCATGCAATCCAGCCTGGATGACAGAGCAAAACTCCGTCTCTGGGGGGGGGGAAAAAAAGATACTACTGTTTTAGCCCAGGTTTGCATATGAAGACACAGAGGAACAATGGAGTGTTATTAGTTGCCCAAAGTTATGCAAGTAAGTAGTGGATTTGGGATACCAACACAAGCAATCTGATTCTAGAACCAGTGCTTATAATTTCTACACAATCTTAACTAGTTGACTGCATCTCTCTTCAAAGAGGATTTCTGCAATGAAAATTCTATTCTGGTGTGGGTGAAGTTTCATGTGCCTAGAAACTCATGGTAAATGACAAATTCACTCACTCCTCCCCAAAATATATGATATACAATGAGAAAGAAAAAGATAACTACTGTTAAAAGCTCTCTCTTGGATAAAGAGAGGAGAAAAAACATACTGTAATCATCAACTGTATAGCATCTACCATGGGGATAAGTGCATGGTGGGTAGGTATAACCAGGACATCTCTGCCCTGTGATGAAAGGTATTCCTTGGTCAACCCGTCTGGCTTCCCCTCATTCTGCTCTGGCAGGAAATCCCTTGTTTATTGATCCTGTGGCCATAACTAAGTGGGACAACAAGAGGTTTCCCTTCCTGTGACTACTTGCTTTCTCTTAGTGAGTTCATGAGCCTAGGACTGCCCCAGTTGTTGACCACTTTGTTGCAGATTATCATTTGTCAGGTTTTGTGTTTTTCAGGCATTACAACTTTCTTAAATCTTAATAAACACTTGATCAATTTGCATTCAGTCAAATCCAAAGTCAGAAAGATGGGTCCTTGAATCTCAACCACCATCTGGAAGTTTCTGTTCCTTGGCAGCAGGCCTTCCTGTTGTATCCACCGGGCTAATGATGCACTAAGGCAGGGAGGCAAGACTGAAATTCATTTTGCTTCTCATTGCATCCCAGAGAATGGCTTTTTATGCTATGGAAGAAAGATGATGTTCGGAGGGGTTGGATATCATGCTACCTCCAAGTTCCAGTCTCTTCTCTTTGTATTTAGCCTCCCTTCACTTCATTTATGTTAAATTTATCCTGGGATAGAGAATTTAGCTTTTCCAACTCACAGTTCTCCTCTCAGCCATTCTGGACTGCTGACTGACACAGGGTGGGCTTCTCTGAGAGAAGTTCTCTCTTCTTCCCATTAAGCTTCCTTCTTCCTTATAGGGCATTAATGAAGGCCATGAGAAATAACAATTCTCTACAATATAATTATATTTTCTATCTCTAGAACATGGTTTGAGCCTTAAGATATTACATGAAACAGTTCAATCCAGCTCACTTCCCACCCCAAGAACAGAGAAATTCTTGGTGCTCTGCAACCTACTGTGACTCAGCCAATTCTACATTTTAGGATGTCACTTACAAAACCTCACTTCCAAGAGCTAATGTTATTGTTATTTAGGTCTCATTTCATTGTAAGTGAAAGAAATCCATCTTAAAATGGCTTAAGAAGAAAAGGGAATGTATTGGCTCATGTAAGTGGGAAATCCAGGGCTTCTGCTGGCTTTAGATGTGGCCATTTCTAAAGCCTGAAATTATGCCATCAGTCTACTCTTGCTCCCTCAAAATCTCAGTTCTGATTTCCTTTGTATTGATTTTATTCTCTGTCAGTAGTTCCAGGTTTATATTTAACCAGAAGAAACAAAGCATCACTTTTTTAATACAGTTATGCATTATATAACAACGTTGCAAACAACAATGGACCACATATATGATGGTGGTCCCATAAGATTTTACTATATATTTACTGTACTTTTTCTATGTTTAGATACACAAACACTTACCATTGTGTTACAACTGCCTACAGTATTTTGTACAGTGGCAGGCTATACACGCTTGTAGCCTAGGATAAATAGGCCTATAGAGCCTAGGTGTGTAGTAGGCTCTCCCATCTAGGTTTTTGTGAGTACACTCTGACGTTCACACAATGATGAAATCGCCTAAGGACACGTTTCTCAGAATGTATTCTCAATGAGTCCCATTGAGAAGTGATGCATGACTATAGTTCCAGTTAGAAACTCATTGCTGATGATCATTTGCCCAACTGGAGCCACATGACCATTCCTAAACTAATCACTGTGGATAGAGAGGACACAACACAGTGACTGGTCATGCCTGGCCAAGTGCCCAGACTCAAAGCCAAGAACTGGAAATTAGCCCAGCCTAAAACACACAGTCTGAAAATAGGAAGAATATTTTCCCAAGAGAAAAGAGTGGTTCTGTTAGCAGAAGAGATGCTGGACAGGCAAACAACAGGAGTCCACTTTAAGGACCATGACTATTTGTGCTGACTCTTGTTTCCCCAAAGCCCAGCCCAATGCTTGTCACATAGAACTCTATTAATATTTGTTGAATGGATGAGTTCAGAGATTATGTTTGTATTCCAGTTACTCTATGGTGAAGCCTAGTGGAGGCTGAGCTCTTCAAGATCTTCCATGAGTTCAAGTGTATAGCCCAATTTTAATGACTCCTGGATTTGCCTCATGGGTGAAATAATCCTCTTCTCTCTATAGGGACCCCTCTTCTCAACACTTCATCAGAAGGGAAATCTGGCAACTCACATGTTCCCCCAAATTTAAAAATACAACAAATTTATCTGAAACAACAAAATTATATATTCATTCTTTCTTTAATTCATTCATTCCACCAACATTCACTGAGCACTTATTTTATACTAAGCATTGTGCTAGGTACAAAGATATGAGCATGAAGGTCATAATCCCTTACCTTAAGAAGCTCAAGCCTAATAGGCCAACAAGTGATGATGATGATAATAATAATAATAATAATACCCCACACACACAAAAAAACAAAGTGGAGGCAGCTCATGAAGTAAAAGATTATGGGCTTTGCTGGCCAGGTGTGGGGGCTCATGCCTGTAATCCCAGCACTTTGGGAGACCCAGGCGGGTGGATCACCTAAGGGCAGGAGTTCAAGACCAGCCTGGCCAATATGGTGAAACCCTGTCTCTACAAAAAATACAAAAATAGTCAGATGTGGTGGCTCATGCCTGTAATCCCAGCTTCTCGGGAGGCTGAGGCAGGGGAATTGCTTGAACCTGGGAGGTGAAGCTTGCAGTGAGCCAAGATCACACTACTGCACTCTAACTTGAGTGACAGAGAAAGACTGTGTCTCAAAAAAAAAAAAAAAAAAAAAAAAGATTTGGGCTTTGCTGTTTGACCTTAGTTTGAAATTTGGCTTTACTTCCTAATTATCAATGAATCATTGGGAGTTATTAACCTCTTCAAGCCTCTTTTTTTCTTATCAGTAAAATTAGTTATAATTGTATCACCAACTTCAGAGGGTATCATGTGAATTAAATGATAATATATATGTACAGCATGTAACTAGAGCCTGGTAGAAGTGGTAGCTCTTCTATTTGAAGCTGTGGAAGATTAGAGGAAAGATCAACTAACTCTGCCTGTAGAAGTCAAAGAAGATTTGGCGAAAGATATGAGATTTGAGCTGGTTCTTAAGGATGAACAGGAGATCACAAAGTAGAGGGTGACTAGGGTGGAGAGGAACATTCTGACAGAGGAAACAGTTTATTCAAAGCTTTGAAAGCCTGAAGAAAATTGGTACGTTTATAGAGCAGCAAATACTTCCAGATGCCTGGTGTATTACTGGGATAGTGAGGGGAGCGGAAGGCATGAAATGCCAGTATTCAGGGAAAGAATAAGGATTCTGGGATTTCTTTGTCCAGTGGGAGTAAAGGGCACCTGGCAATCTCTGCCCAAGAACCATAAATCATTGGTGTTCCAGGTAAGTGGGTGTCAGAACAGCCATTATTTCTTGTATACACACATTAAGATGGTGCCTTTCAGATGGATGGAGAAGTTGAAGGTCCATTTACAGTTCCTTCTAAGTGACTTGCAATAAATCACAATATTTATTATTCAGAGTCTGGTTTGAATGAAGCAAGGATTGTGAATTGGGGTGGAGGAGGGGTGTGGCTTTACTCCTGGGGAAAAGGCTGGGGGATTTAATGAGATAATATTCATAAGGTGCTTTGAACTCCCCAAGGCGATATGCTACAGCTACCACTTAGGGAATCTGCAAGATCTGGGGAGATAATGTTTCTAAGTGAAGATGCCAGACTGCAGGAATGCTAGACAGAACAGAGGCGGGTGGAGGGGGAAGACTTTGTCCTTAAGTAATTTCTCTCATCAGCATCACGGCTAGGACAATCCATTACAGCAAGCACAGAGACATGCCAGTTTGCCAGTTAGGGGCTTGGGTCCAGATGCTCAGGCCTATGTGGCATCCTTCACTGGAGAAACACCCACTAGTTTCTACCCTGGGCCACACGCCACTCACACATTAAACAGACTACAAGGGGCTCCAGAGCCTTGCTCAATAGCCTTGGTCCTGAACCTTTCTGTCTTACCTATCTTGTGTTCCACTTCCCATTCTAATTCCAGTGGTCAGTTATGACCGAAGAAAAGACAGCTAGGATCCAGGATTCCAAATTCCTGACTAGCTGCTTACTGATGTCGCAGGTCCCTCATGGGTGCATACCACAAAAAGAACATAAACACTTTGTCTGCCCCTAGGATGGGGGATGGCTAGATTGTGGGAGGGGAGATCATTATTAGCTCCTCTCACCCTGCTGAGTCCCTCCTTTTCTCTGGATCATTCCCTCATTCCTACCTGGTATTACACACAGAGACAGGTATAGCCCCAGTTCCATGAATGGACCATTCTGGAAAGAATGAAACATTTTTTAAAAAATCCATAAAGAAGAGAGAACTTCAGATCTCTTTGTTGCCTCTCCCAAATCTTGCTGCCTTCACTGTGGCCCAGGTCTTGGTCCCTGATGACTCTATTTGAATATGATCCATTTTAGAATTCCTTCTCCTTCACATTGTATTTGTTAGGTGAAAGTAACTGCTGTAAAAAATTCTAAAATTTCAGTGGCTTAACTCCGTTAAAAGCTTGTTTTTTATTTGTGGTCAATGTGTATGTTTTTCTTCAGTCTAGGGGAGCCAGTCCACAGGCGCAGGGAGAGACAGGCTTATGTTCCATTTAGGGATTCAAGGTGACGGAGTTTTCCGTCTGCATCCAGTGGCTGTCAAGGTCACCCTGGTGTTAGCATCCAGTTTGCAAAAGGAGAAGAGCATGAAGGATTAGCTATGGGAGATATTAGTGGGCCAGGCCTCAGAGGGACCCACCTCACCACCACTCATATTCCATCAGCTAGATTACCATTATATGACCCCACCTATCAGCCAGGAAAGCAGGAAATGTAATCTTACTGCATGATCAGAGCAGGAGTGAATGGGTTTGATTAACAGCTAGCCATCTTACTATAATATGGATCTGCAAGGTCCAAATTATAAAATAATACATGAGAATTTGGCTTTAAGGGTATAAGATTGGGGTGTTGAAAAGAGTATGGCAGCACTTTCAGATCCCAGTCAAATCAATGGAAAGCCATTGAAGACGTGGTGGGGAAGATTAGATATTTGCTCCAGTTTGAGAAATGCTGTTTGCAGGAGCCTCATGAGCTGGTGAGTTGGACAGAGGGCTGGGGCCTCAGAGACCCAGAGCAATAGGGAGATACTACATGTTCATAGTTCTGGGTAGAAGTGGCCATCAAGAAAACCAGACAGTGGGACAAGCTTAGGGATATATAAAGGGGTTGGTTGAAAACCTCGTCTTTGCAGATTTTAAGTCTTTAGGAAAGATGACAGGCATGTGGGAGGGGGAGAAGTCTGTGAATAGGGTACAAAAATCCTTCATGACTGAAAGTGGCACAGAGGTTGATAAGTAATATCACTGCAGTTAGGAAAAGAGCAGTGGGATTGCCTTAAAGGAGATGCATAAGGAAAGAGTCATACAGTATTCTGGACAGGTGAGCAGAAAGGTAGGAGGATTCCTAGTCCATGGTGTGGTCTTGAGGTGGAACGTATGAGAGCAGGAGTAGCGTTTGCTTGAGAGGGCTTAGCTGGCTCCAGCTGCTAGGACACAGCACCATAAACTGGTTTATAAACAACAGAAATTGACTTCTCCACAGTTCTGGATTCTGGGAAGTTATACCATCAGGGTGCCAATATGGTCAGGTTCCTTCTGAGAGCCCTCTTCTGGGTTGCAGACTGTCAACTTCCTGTTGTATCCTCACATGGAGGAAAGAGAGTTAACTAACTCTCCGGGCTCTTCTTAACAGGACACTAGTCCTATTCATGAGAGCGCCACCCTCAGACCTAATCACTTCCCAAAGGACCCACCTGCAAACACTATTACATTGGAATTTAGGGTTTCAACTTATAAATGTGAGGGACACAAACATTCAGTCCACTGCAGCCATAAAAGATACAGTGGGCTCAGATGCAACCAGGTCTCAGTCCAGGTGAAGCGGTGCAGAGAACATACCAGGAGGCCTTTGAGGATAGACAGGGATCTTATAGAGGCCCAATGCAGAGGAGATCCCAAGAGGAGAACGGCTTGGGAATGGGACAGGGCTGACCTGGGTGGGACTTTGAGAAAACGGGAGGGAAGAGCTGACCAGATGGACCTCGGACTAAGGAAGACAACAAGCCCCATTTATGACTAGTGCATTTTAATTGGGGTATGTAAATTATAACCTAATTAAAAAAATGAAATAAAACTCATGAGGGCAACTTTTTAAAAAATGATGTAAATTACATAGAGATATACCAACCATTTCCCCCAAATGAAGAAGTTTGGGTTTTATACACATTTTTAAGAGGTTTAAAGTATGAAGAAGACCAAATAACTTTTAAAAATCTAAATATAAAGGCTAATATGTGAACAATAATGAATATTTAAGAAAGACCTCAAAGAAACGAATTATTCTGCTGCTGTCTTCCTCAAGCACATGAAGTTTCTCTGAGCTGCTGAATGTTTCAACTCAGGTTGGTGATGCCTGACAGAGAAGTGGAAAGTTAGTTTCCTTGGGAAAGAAAAAGAATGGATTCCACTTTAAAGATTAAATTTTGATCTGGGCGCTATAACAGCACTGTCAAATAATTATTATTGTTATTTTTACAAATCTATTTCACTTTAAAACAAGTTGGGAAATTTCTGACTTAGTTTAAATGAGACCTCAATTCTCCCAGGCCTGATCTGCCACCTGAGGCAGGATCTCCTGCTGAAAAAGTGCTGTGCTAAGCCATTAAAATGGCAGCTCCCACTGAGAGAAATAACGGAGCCAGATTCTTGCAGCGAAGATGCTGAGCAGTAGGGAAGGGAGAGAGGGAGGAAGGGAAGCTAATTTTTCCAGGCAGATCTGAGTGCTTCTTTTTCATAGGCCCTCTTAGTCAATATTTATCTAGCTATTCAAAGAATTACAACCAATCATTGATCTTTTTTCCTTTTCCTTAAATGTATTTCTTTCCCCCTTTGTAGTACACTGAACTTGGGGGAACAGAATGAAGTTCTAGCTTCTTCATTCCAAGACTTATGATATCAGAAGAAAACTTGTGGCTGAAATTTGACCAAATTGTGAGGCTCAGACAATTGGTGCAAGCCCCATGAAAAAGAAAACTTATGCCCCCACCTTCCAGGTGTTGATATATAGAGTTAAGCTTCTTTAAGTATATTTTCCTAGTGTGTTTTGTTTTTATTTTTGCCATACCACCATTTGGAGGGGGCTTTACTGACCAATCCTTCTGACTTACTGCTTTCTCTGACTTTAGACATTAAAATAGTTTTCCTGGGAGGAGAAATCTTCTTTGCTATTTTTGAAGTACAGTGGGATACACAGAAAATCTAGAGTAAAAGGTCCCAACTTGCATTTCTGTAACTCTTGAGTAAGAAGCATAAAGGAGCCCAGGTTTTGCTGGCCTTCCACCTTGGCTTATTGATGGGGAGCCTGAGCCAAGTCCATAGAGGTCCAGAAGCCAGGGGAGAAGTCAGAGATCAAGTCTAAGGGGAAATGCCTGAATTTGTGTGCAGATGTTTTCTTGGGAATGCCTTAAGGAATACCTGTGAGGAAGTGAAGAAAGCAGAATTGGGTGGAGTTGAGGGGGAAGTTGAGATGAGATGCAGTTCCAACAGATCCCAGGAGAGCTCTGAGGCTGAAATGACTCTCAGAGATCTCCAAAACTGAGATGAGAGGGCTGGGACTTTGTATCCCCCACCATGACTAGTGGTTGAATAGAGGCCGTCCCCCATGGAGGGGCTACCTTGGGAAAGGCAGCTCCTTTCAGCTAACGACGATTTCTGTAGATAGTCAGCAGGCAACACTGGCAGCAGCTGGGGCGTGAATGCCTCAGCTCTGAAGGGCGGAATGTGAGTGGTACGTCACACTCATCATGGGGCCACTCTTTATATATGTATACAATTTACAGTTGAAGCCTTTTTTGGACTCTAAAATATGACTCTTCTCTGTCACTTATGTCTCAGTCTATTTTGCGTTGCTGTAACAATACCACAGATTGGGTAATTTATAAAGAAAAGAAATTCTCACCGTGCTGAAAGCTGAGAAGTCCAAGATCAAGGTGCCAGCATCTGGTGCAGGCCTTCTTATTAACAGCATCTATGGTGGAAGGTGGAAGAGAGGGCAGGAAAGCCAGAGATTGAACTCCTAGCATGAAGTCCTTTAATAATTGACATTAATCTATTCATGAGGGTGGAGCCCTCATGACCTAAACACCTCCCATTAGGCTCCACCCTTCAACACTGTTTCATTGGGGATTAAGTTCCCAACACATGCTTTTAGGAGGATACATTCAAACCATCGCAATTTGCTTCTGGATTTACACTTGCATGACAATTCTACATCTGTCATCTAGTTTCATAAATCCTAATAGTATTATAGATGGGAAAGGAACATGATCTAATCCAACACCCTCATGCTACAAACGGAGAAACTGAGGCTATGAGAGCAGGAATAAGTTACTTATGGTGTCAGACTCACGATTGGAATCCAAGTCTTTTGACTTCCAAACGCCAATGCTCTTTCCATTACCAATGTATGCTGCCTCCATTTCATTCTTATGGTGGCCCTGAAAAATATGAAGGAAAAGTATATTTTCTTTATACCTGGGAGATACTGTGGGTTTGATTCCAGATCATTGAAATAAAGCAATGATCACATTAAAATGAATTATATAATTTTTTTAGTTTCCCAATGCATATAAAAGTTTTGTTTATACTATACTGTTTATCTCTTAAATGTGCAATAGCATTATGTCTTAAAAAAGTACATGCCTTAATTTAAAAAATACTTTATTTTAAAAAATGCCAACGATATTATCATCTGAGCCTTCAGGGAGTCATAATCATTTTGCTGGTGGAGTATCTTGCCTCAGTATGGATGGTTGCTGACTGATTAGTGTGCTGGTTGATGGAAATTGGGGTGACTATGGCAATTTATTAAAATAAGACAACAATGAAGTTTGTTGCATCAATTGACTCTTCCTTTCAGGAAAGATTCCCCTGTAGCATGCAATGCTGTTTAATAGAGTTTTACCCACGGTAGAACTTGACACCTTCCTTCAACATTGGAGTCAATTCTCTCAACCCCTGCCACTGTTGTATCAACCAAGTTTATTTAATATTCTAAATATTTTGTTGTCATTTCAATAATATTCATAGCACCTTCACCAGGAGTAGATTCCATCTCAAGAAACTGTTTCCTTCACACCTCCATAAAAAGCAACTCTTCATCTGTTCAAGTTTTATGATGAAATTTTATCATGAGATTCAATCACATCTTCAGGCTGCACTTCTAACTGTAGTTCTCTTGCTATTTTCACCACATCTGCAGTTACTTCCTCCAGTAAAATCTTGAACCCCTCAAAGTGATTCATGAAGATTGGGATTAACTTTTCCATCAGAGAAATCACCATCTATGACACTATAACATTATGATATATTTATTAAACAATAAGACTTAAAAATCAAAATTACTCCTTGATCCATGGGCTAAAGAATGGATATTGTGGTAACAGGCAGGAAAACAAATGTTGATCTCCTTTACATCTCTATCAGAGCTCTTGGTTGACCAGGTGCATTCTTACTGAGCTGTAATATTTTGAAAGGAATCTTTTTCTGAGCAGTAGGTCTTAAGAGTGGGCTTCAAATATTCAATAAACCATGCTATAAATAGAATGCTCTCATCCAGGCTTTGCCATTCCATTTATACAGCACAAGTAGAGTAGATTTAGCATAATTGTTAAGGGCCTTGGCTTTTCAGGATGGGAAATGAAAATCGGCTTTGACTTAAAGTTCCCAGTTGCATTAGTCCCTAACAAGAGAGTAAGCCTGTCCTTTGAAGTTTTGAAGTCAGGCATTGACTTCTTTCTAGGTATGGAAAGTTCTAGATGGCACCTTCTTCCAATAGAAGGCTGTTTTGTCTACATTGAAAATGTGTTGTTTAATGGAGCTACCTTTATCAATTTGTCTTAGCTGGATCTTCTGGGGAACTTGCTTCAGCTTCTGCATCAGCACTTGCTGCTTCATCTTTTATGTTACAAAGACAGTTTCTTTTCTTAAACCTCTTGAGTCAAACTCTGCTAGTTTCATACTTTTCTTCTGCAGCTCCTCACCTTTCTTAGTTTTCATAGAATTGAAGAGAGTTTGGCCCTTGCTCTGAATTAGGCTTTGGCTCAGGAGAATGTTGTAGCTGGTTTGATTTTATATTCCGACCATTAAAGCTTTCTCAGTATCAGCAATAAGGCTGTTTTGCTTTCTTATTTGTGTGGTAACTAGTGTAGCACTTTTAATTCCTTCAATAACCTTTTCATGGCATTCACAACTTGGCTAACTTTTTGTTATAAAAGGCCAAGTTTGCAATCTATCTTGGCTTTCAATGTGCCTTCCTCACTAAGCATAATTGATTCCTAGCTGTTGATTTAAAGTGAAAGATGTACAAATTTTCCTTTCACTTGAACACTTAGATGCCACTGTAGAAGTATTAATTGGCCTAATTTCAATATTGTTGTGTCTAGGGGAATAGGGAGGCAGGATGGGGGAGAGAGAGAGAGGTAGAAAAATAGCCAGTGGTGGAACACTCAGAACACACACACAACATTTATTGGTTAAGTTTGCCCTCTTACGGAAGTAAAATTGTCCCTGTTTGCAGATGACTTGATTGTATATTTAGAAAACCCCATCGTCTCAGCCCAAAATCTCCTTAAGCTGATAAGCAACTTCAGCAAAGTCTCAGGATACAAAATCAATGTGCAAAAGTCACTAGCATTCTTATAAACCAATAACAGACAAACAGAGTCAAATCATGAGTGAACTCCCATTCACAATTGCTTCAACGAGAAAAAAATGCCTAGGAATCCAACTTACAAGGGTTGTGAAGGACCTCTTCAAGGAGAACTACAAACCACTGCTCAATGAAATAACAAAGGACACAAACAAATGGAAGAACATTCCATGCTCATGGATAGGAAGAATCAATATCATGAAAATGGCCATACTGCCCACAGTAATTTACAGATTCAATGCCGTCCCCATTAAGCTACCAATGACTTTCTTCACAGAACTGGAAAAAACTACTTTAAAGTTCATATGGAACCAAAAAAGAGCCCGGATTGCCAAGACAGTCCTAAGCCAAAAGAACCAAGCTGGAGGCATCATGCTACCTGACTTCAAACTATACTACAAGGCTACAGTAACCAAAACAGCATGGTACTGGTACCAAAACAGGAGATATAGACCAATGAAACAGAACAGAGGCCTCAGTAATAATACCACACATCTACAACCATCTGATCTTTGACAAACCTGAGAAAAACAAGAAATGGGGAAAGGACTTCCTAATTAATAAATGGTGCTGGGAAAACTGGCTAGCCATAAGTAGAAAGCTGAAACTGGATCCCTTCCTTACACCTTATACACAAATTAATTCAAGATGGATTAGAGACTTAAACGTTAGACCTAAAACCATAAAAACCCTAGAAGAAAACCTAGGCAATACCATTCAGGACATAGGCATGGGAAAGGACTTCATGTCTAAAACACCAAAAGCAATGGCAACAAAAACCAAAATTGACAAATGGGATCTAATTAAACTAAAGAGCTTCTGCACAGCAAAAGAAACTACCGTCAGAGTGAACAGGCAACCTACAGAATGGGAGAAAATTTTTGCAATCTACTCATCTGACAAAGGGCTAATATCCAGAACCTACAAAGAACTCAAGCAAATTTACAAGAAAAAAACAACCCCATCAAAATGTGGGCAACAGGAAACAACAGGTGCTGGAGGGGATGTGGAGAAATAGGAACACTTTTATACTGTTGGTGGGACTGTAAACTAGTTCAACCATTGTGGAAGACAGTGTAGTGATTCCTCAAGGATCTGGAACTAGAAATACCATTTGACCCAGCCATCCCATTACTTGGTATATACCCAAAGGATTATAAATCATGCTGCTATAAAGACACATGCACACGTATGTTTATTGTGGCACTATTCACAATAGCAAAGACTTGGAACCAACCCAAATGTCCATCAATGACAGACTGGATTAAGAAAATGTGGCACATATACACCATGGAATACTATGCAGCCATAAAAAAGGATGAGTTCATGTCCTTTGTAGGGACATGGATACAGCTGGAAACCATCATTCTCAGCAAACTATCACAAGAACAGAAAACCAAACACCACATGTTCTCACTCATAGGTGGGAACTGAACAATGAGAACACTTGGACACAGGAAGGGGAACATCACACACTGGGGCCTGTTGTGGGGTGAGAGGAGTGGGGAGGGATAGCATTAGGAGATATACTTAATGTAAATGATAAGTTAATGGATGCAGCACACCAACATGGCACATGTATACATATGTAACAAACCTGCACATTGTGCACATGTGCCCTAGAACTTAAAGTATAATGAAAAAAAAAGAAAAGTTTGCCCTCTTACATGGGCAGAACTTATGGTGCCTCAAACCAATTACAATACTAACATCAAGGGTCACTGGTCACAGATCACCATAACAGATACAATAATAATAATGTAATAGTTTAAAATAATAGCATAATAATGTAATAGTAATGTAAAAGTTTGAAATACTGCAAGAATTACTAAAATGTGACACAGAGACACATAAGTGAACACATGCTGTAGGAAAAAAGGCACCAAGAGACTTGCTCAATCCAAGGTTGTCACAAACCTTCAACTTGGCAAAAACTCAAAATCTGAAAGCACAGTAAAATGAGATATGCCAGTATTTATATTAAAATGAAGTGATCTGGTAAAGCTCATGTAAACCAAAAATGAAATTCTACGACCCCCCCCAACCATCTGAATGGACTTCCTCCTAGGCCAGGATACTTTAAAATTTAACCTGAAAGACTGGTTCAGACCGTGAAGGGAAGTGGGGGTAGGACATACCCCATTATGCCTCCCCGGTATTAACGTCAACACTGACCTTAAGTCTGGTAAGAACCATTTAAAATGTATTCTCTCTGAAGCCTGCTACCTGGAGGCTTTACCTGTTTGATACAACTTTGGTCTCCACAACATCTTATCTCAACCCAGACCTTTCTTTCTATTGATAACTCTTTCAACTAATTACCAGTTAGAAACACTTTGAATCTACCCATAACCTAACCTGGAAGCCCTCCCCCACCACCCCTCCACTGCACTGTGAGTTGTTCCACCTTTCTGGACTGAACCAATGTATTTCTTAAATGTATTTGATTAAAGTCTCATGTATCCCCAAAATGTATAAAACCAATGCACCCTGACCATCTTGGGCCCGTGTTCTTAGGATCTCCTGAAGGCTGGGTCACAGGCCATGGTCACTCACATTTGGCTCAGAATAAATCTCTTCAAATATTTTATAGAGTTTTACTCTTTTCATCAACACTCACAAAGGTAGAAAGTGGAAAAATTCTGCAGGTCTGTTAGAGGACAAAGCTGTTGCTCTGCCCACCGCATCACCCAGGGGGACCTTCCCCAAGAGGCCTCAGCTCAGGTGTCTCCCCATCATCCTGGCAGTGACTAGAACCAGTCACCTATAAGAAGGAACCAGAGCAAAGCTTTCCCCCACTCCCCAATGACAGCCCATCTGTAACAGTTAATTCATTAAGCATTCTCAGATCTGAGGGCTCATCCTCTTCCCCTCACCCTCACATTTACCTTAGTTTATATATCATGACTGCTTAACTGAACAAGTACAATCACCTCCTGTCGGGTCTCCCTGCCCCCAGTTTTGCCCTGCCCTCTCCTTTCTGTTCCTACCAAATATATGACTTTGCCATTTTCTGTTAGAAATCCTTCTATGACCCCACAGCAACTTTCTCTTGTTATGATGTCTTGACACTTGTATGGCTTCACATGCTGTTTATCTGCCTGGAAAACCCGTAACTGAATCCCTTTTGCCTTGTAGACCCCTTGCATAATCATTTAATGTGTAGCTGTTCAAAGATGTAAAAACCATTCTTAGCTTGTAGTTTAGTCCGTGAGAGTCAAATTTGGCTATGAGTTGCAGTATGCTAACCCCTTGCCATAAAGGATGAGTAGAGAGGGTCCACACTGAGGGGAAAGGCCAGGGAGATAAGCAGTGGCTGATCATGGAGGGCTAAAATGGCAGGCAGAAAATCTAGGACTTGACTGTGGAATCAATGGTGAACTATCAAAGAGCTTTAAGCAGGGAAGGGACATGATCTGATTTGTGTTTTATAAAGGTTCAGTTAGTGCAGTAGCAAAGGAAGTCTTTATTCATCTGAACTAGAAAAATAAAACCGCATCCATCCCGTCACCATCTTCTGACCCCAACATGTGAGCATCTCAGGTGAATTCCAACACCATCTCTTTTTCCAAGTGAGGAATTCCTGGAAAGAGGTAACCCTCAGGACTATAAGCTCTTATATCTTTCTGCAAGAGCAAGGGGTCTTGGATTTGTGAGAACATTCCTAGGAGACAACTTTCCTTATCCCTTCCAAGGAAAATAAAAGGGCCATTTGTAACCAATGGAACAGGGCCCATGAAGAACATTCTCTGTGCCTCTGCAGACCCATTTCTGCCTGGGTCTCCTCATCACAACGGTTATTTATCTGACTTTCTCTTCCACATCATTCCAACTCCCACACTTAGTTCCAAAACAGGTCTTAAATCACCCAGGAGCCAAGCCAAGCCAGGCTGAAAAAGGAAGTAACCATGGCCAGGCCAGTGTTCCAGCACTCTCTACAGACATGAAAACAAAGACAGGGTAAAGTTCGAAGAAATCACCTGCAAAAAATCAAAGCAAGATGTTGTCATCTTCTTCAGGGATTGCCCCAAAATAAGATGGAAATGTCTGTGCATAAAACAGGCAAGGGACTCAGCAGTCTTTCCAGGGGAGGCCTTAGTAGCTAAATCAGATGATGACAATTGCTGGATATTACAAACGTGTACATGAGTTAAATGAGTATCTGCCTTTGGATGCCAGTGAGACCACCTTAAGAATGTCAGCTTAATACTGGCCTCTAGGGAGGCCACACCCACTTTACTGCCAGTATTAACTCTCCTCTATATACTTCCCTTCAAGCAAACAACCTTGATTTTGACTGTACTGACTTGCTGAGGTCGTGGTAATTCTACTTTGCCATTATCATGCTGTGTCTACCTTCATGCTGTAGTGCTGGTGTGAGATCTACTCTGTTAGCTCCAGGCTAGAAGAAGGCCAAATTCGTCATTCAAATTCTGAGTCTTCAATGGATCAGCACCACCTCTCCCATGCCACAACCCTTTATTCAGGTAAAGTGACATCCTCAGCATTCTACAATAATCCTCTAGGGATAATGTCACCAAGGAGGGACAAAGCTTTTGGTTTCATGAGTTCTATTTAGGATTGAGCTTTAGAAACATGGTTCAAATGGCTCAGATAACTTGAGATTGGCAGGCTTTCAAAGTTTTTAAATTATCTTAGGAAAGTCATGAGAAGTGCCTACAGTTGTCCCAGAATGACCTTTCCAATATTCTGATGACCAAATATTTCAGCTAAAATATCCCAACAAGTTGCTGGGTCCCTAAGGATCTTATAGTCCAGACTTCATGTTTATTTTTTAAAAAAACTGTGAATATAGCAAATTATCCCACCAAATACCTGGCTATTTTGATGACCTGCAGATGACACATTTCTTTTCTGCTGTAGCAAGAATCTGTCTGTCCATCTTTAAAAAGAAGACCTTGGCTGACAGGGTTCATTTGGTGCTTCTCAGAATTGGATGGCTTTGGGGCAGGTAGAGGTATTATAGGATATTTGTGAAGGATTATTTCTGGATTGCTAAACTACTTAGTGACCTATTTTGAGGTTATCCAGTTAAGATTGGGGTACTATTTAAGAGGAAGAGGAAGCTCCAGGGGTAATAATAACCCCACCATCCCCACCACCACTGCCTTTCACCTTTGGTGAACTGGTAAAGGAAGGCTTTGATCAGGTATCTAGAGTTCTGCCTTCACAAGATTCCGTTAAGTCCTTATCTTATGCAAAAAGTCAGCTTTGAGGGCCTGGGATTAAGTTATATTAGGGCAAAAATGAAGAGGAAAGGGACCCTACAAATCTCATTACCAAAGGCTTGTGTATATGACAGACCAGGCACCCAAGTCACAAATCAGAACCGCTGGCCTTAAGCAATCATTTGCAAGCTTGGGGTATACGTGTAGAGCATCACTGCGTGTGCCAGCTCAAAGCGGGACAACCACCTGCTTACACATCCATTGCCTGGAGGAGCAAGGAGCCCACACCCAAGAAATATCCAGGTGGGGACTAATTGCTTCACCCGCTATAGCAAGCTTATTCCACTATCCAAAGTCACCCAGATTATAGGAGAGAGGGTGTTTTTAGTATGTAGAATTCACCCAGATGATGTGAAAATTCTGAGAATAGTATTAAAAGAAAAACTTTAGAATAATCAGACGTAACAGTTTAACTGAATGAAGATCAACTCACCAATTGGGCAGTCTTAAGGACCAGAATAGGTTCAGAGCAACTCCAGGGATGCAACTTGGTTGGCTAACATTTACAGACCAAAAAAGGAAAGTGACATACAGAACACAGAAGCAAGGTACAGAAACAGCAGGGTTGGGTGCAGGTTGGCATTTGTCTTACCTGAACACTGTTGAAACATTTGGCTGCCTGTAATGGACTGATACTCGGCTGCAGTGACTAGCTGAGACTCAGCTACTTGTTATGAGAGTACATTACACTCTGTGTACACAGCAAGTCAGGTTACAGTTTAATATATATGAAGAAACCTTTAAGCCAATATTAAAATATGTATGGATGCAGCTTTAGGCCAAACTTAATTTAATAGTAATTTACTGTGAGACAGGCCCCAGTCTAATGGAAGTGTGCAAGTCTAATAAAACTCCACTTGCAAAGCTTGTGCCTGGATGCTATGGTTTCCCTGACTGAGGCAAGTATCAAACGTCCGAAGTTCCTCTTGCAGAGTAGGTCTTGGCTTCTACTGGGCTGAACTTGGTTGGTCTATTCTCCTGAGGCAGTTCTCATGACCAGATCTCTGACAATCAATTATTTCACTGGATCACTATGACTTCCCTGGGGCCATTCCCTGCACCTTGTACACAAGCAAGGGTCCAGCTCTGCCTGGCATGACTAGGCCAGTACTTCTTGGGGGTCAGCTCTTTGGCGCCTACTGTGTAATCCGAAGCTCTGCAGAAGCACTGAGTCTTCTTCAGGTGTCTCAGGTGTAACGTGAATGAGGATCATAACCAGGAGCCCTTGCTAGACTAAGGCACTAACCCCAGCCCCACAGACTGGCCAGGGCAGATGGGACCATTTGGTGAATGGGGTCATCACTTAGCTTTGCAACTTTTTCTTCACTGGAATGAATGCCATCAATACCCTACCTGCATTTCTGGACCTTGCAAGACAAATCTAGCCATTGCCTGTGGGCACCTCCCAGCGAAACCACCACACACTCATAAACTCATAAAGGGACACTGCGTTATCTCCCTGTACGGGAAAGAAGCTGAACTTTGGATCTGGTCAGGCTCACTCAAGTATCCTTGAGCTTGGGGTGGAGACATGCCTCTGACACCCCATTAACATAAAAGGTAGATTGAGAGCAGGGGGAGTTATGCTGTTCAACAATAGTGGCAAGCATTCATTGCATATTGACTATGGGGCAGGCATTGTTTAAGTGCTTTGCATATATGAAATCATTTAAGCTTTCCAATAATCAGCCAAGGTACATAATGGTTTTGTTTCTTTCTTTCTTTCTTTTTTTTTTTTGAGATGCAATCTCACTCTGTCACCCAGGCTGGATTGCAGTGGTGTGATCTCGGCTTACTGCAACCTTCGTTTCCCAGGTTCAAGTGATTCTCCTGCCTCAGCCTCCCAGGTAGCTGGGACTACAGGCCAGTGCCACCATACCCAGATAATTTTTGTACATTTATTTTATTTTATTTTATTTTATTTTGAGAGGGAGTCTCCTTCTTTCTCCAGGCTGGAGTGCAGTGGTGTGATCTCGGCCCACTGCAACCCCTACCTCCCTGGTTAAAGCGATTCTCTCTGCCTTAGCCTCCCGAGTAGCTAGGATTATAGGCACACACCATCACACCCAGCTACTTTTTGTATTTTTAGTAGAGACAGGGTTTCATCATATTGGACAGGATGGTCTCGATCTCCTGACCTCATGATCCACCCGCCTCAGGCTCTCAAAGTGCTGGGATTACAGGCATGAACCACCATGCCCATCCTTGTATATTTATTAATAGTAGAGATGAGTTTCACCATGTTGGCCAGGCTGATCTTGAACGCCTGACCTCAAGTGATCCACTTGCCTCGGCCTCCCAAAATGCTGGGATTACAGGCGTGAACTGCCATGCTGGGTCTGTTTTCATTCTACGTTGAGAAAAACGAAGCACAGAGAAGTGAAGGGGCTTGATGCACATGGTAAGTGGCTGAATGGGGAATCAAACCCAGGCTGCTGGCTCCTGAACCCCAGGCTAACCTTTATTCTTCTCTGAGGACTATATTTCACATTCTATAATTTAATCCTTCCACGTAAGCTGAAAACTTTACTGGCCCATTTTATGGATGAGAAGTTGAGTTTCAGAGAGGCCAACATTTTTTTCCAAAAATCGCAGTGTTAGCCAAGCAGGGATTTCAATCCCTGCCTCCAAGGCCCACATTTTGACCCCATATGATACACTCCATAGGTTTGTTTTCCAGAATTTTGTTTTTAACTTGACATCTTTTCAAATGACTTTAAAAGTTTACTCAACAGAAGTAATTTCATTACTATTTGGGGGAGGGAATCACCAACTTTTGGTTCTAACAATGCTAGCCTTCTTTTAAACATTAAAAGCACAACTTCTTAAGAAATGGCATAAGCAATAATTCGACACCTTCATCTCCCCTAAAATAATCTATTTTATTAATGTGTGCCCAGCTTTAGCAAATTAGCTGAGATAAATGCTAGAGTTCCACTATACAGAGGCAAAAACAGGGTCTATTAGAACTCATCATTGCATTTTCTGGAAGTCTTAAAACACTATGAGGTGGGAGAGCCATTCAGAGAGGATTTTTAAAAAGATATTTAGAGAGTAATTAAATTAATACGTATTTTTCACACATTGTGGATTTGAAGTTACATTATGTGGGGTTTGGAGCACAGAAATATATTACGTGTTACTTGGTTTGCAAATAAAATGTCCATGCCTTGTTCATTTAATGACATGAAGGCCTAGAAAAGGATGGAAACAAACTGTAAAAAAATAAACAAAAAGACCCTTAGGGATTTAGAAAAACAAACAAACATGTTTTTCAGTACTTTTAAAAATTGTCACGGTTTCTCTTCCTTGGTTATTATAGAGCTCTGCTGCAGTCACACACAATTTGCAGTTGACCATTTGGGAGAAAGTATTTTGGCCCAATTGTGTAGTCTCTCTGTCCCATCCACAAAGAGTGGCACAGTCCAGAGGGCTGCTGCCATTCATCAAAAGGGCTCAGCTTTTAGACTCAGCTTTTAGAGCCACCCCATGGGGAATGGCAATTGTTCCTCATGGTCCCAAGGGAGGACATCAGTTTGGCTGTGACAGTCCCCGAATCACATGCATAATTGTTCCAGGGGAAGTGTTATAGGACCAACAAAAAGAAATCTGTGCTGTATTATTTTGTAGGTTCCAACTGATTGGATATGAAACAAAACAAAAAAAGAAATTACATACTCGATGCAAAATTAGAACATTTAACATTTCTATTTCTTTTAGACATTTTAATCTATTCCTCCATGAGGATAGCTAATGGTTGTCTAAAAGCTTTTGCCACTTTTCGACTGCATTTTAAGATGCCTATTTTCTCTAGCTGGTCCTTCCAACAAAACCATGTTCATTTTGTTCTTAGGATTTATTTCCAAGGATACAGTTCTTAGAGTAATTTAGGAATTATCCAAAGAATTATTAAAGGATTTAAGAATCTTAATATAGCAGTATTAATTTACTAAAGGATCCTTCAGGAAATGTTTCTGAATGTTTGATGGTGAGGAAAATCTTAGAAAAAATTATTGAAGCCATGGAGAAATATGATGCTACTGTGATAAAAGAAGCCTTTTTATATAAAAATGTATATATATGTATATTACATTTATATCAGGCAAATTCCTTTGATAGTGTTATGCTAATACTTCTCCCAAAACATATTAATTTTCATCATGAAGAGATACATGATGTGTAAGCTGATCTGCAAGGAAGGATAATAATCTTGTCGATGAATGCCTTTTCTATTTACAGTTCTTCTTATTACAGCTTAATAAGAAGAACTATTTGGGTTTCAAAAGTAATATTTAATATCAGAAAGCCAGTCCTCTAAGTATTTCCTTGTGTTAGCTAGTGGTGAATGAGCCTGATGGTATTAATTAAACAACCAACTTTGAGCACAGAAGAGTACACAAAATCTCAATCAGTGACTTTAAAGATTCTTCTCCCTCCTTGGGCAAATTAGCATTAAGTTTTCATCTACAACATCTGAGGGACATCACCTGCTTTGCTCATATATCACCCCAATAATGAGTAGAAAATAGAATTTCTCCTCCATAGAACATTTCTATAATTTGTGGGAAAATGCTGTGAAAGCTATGTATATAAGAGCAAGAGTTCAAAAGTCATGATCAAGTACAGAAGGGGACTCCCCTTGCTTGCTACAGTGGTGGGTCTATGAACTGACCAAACTTTTCTTTCACTGAGACCCTGGGGGTATTTTCGAGGTAGCAACTGGGGTGGAGCTGGCCTGTGGGAAAGGAAAATGGTCACCTTGCCACTGGTGCAAAGGATAGAAAAGAAGGACCCCTTGTGGTTGGGCAACAGAAAAAGGACTGAGATAAAGAGAGATGTCTGAACTTGGGATTCCAAGCTGAATGCTGTTCAATGGATGGTGCAAACCTTCTCTTTGTTCCTTATACAGTCTCCAGTGAAATCCACATTGTTCACAAATGCTGTTGTACAATTTAATTCTATAGGATAGTTCAGAGAAGAGAACAGGAAAGAACTGATGTCCTGGTTACATTCTCACAGAACCAATACAAGTAGTGGTAACAACCCCAAAAATCTACAGTTCTGAAAATGAGTTGAAAAGTTGCAAATGGTGTTTTGCTTGTAGAAGTGAATGACAGAGTATTGACCCAGATTACTTTCTGTGTAACCTAAGAGAAGGATCTACTTGAGAGTGTAAATAGTAAGAAAATAATAAGACACTAAATATACAGGCTCCCAAATGAATGACCTATATTAGAATTAAATAATTTACTAGACATGTGACCACAAGCAAATCACTTCACATCTTTGGAATTCATTTTCCCAGGTGTGCAATAAAAAGCTTTGCCTGAATCAGCAAGAAGCAAACTCTTGGCCTGAAGAATGCATTGGCCCACCTAGTTACACATATAATCTAATTTGTGAATTTACGACAGCAAATATTATCTTTGATATAATTTAAGCATGAAGTTAGAAATTAGAAAGTTGCTTCTTTACTGCAATTTTCCACTATATTCCCAGAAATTAACATTTTAGTGACTAAAAGGCAGTGCCAAATTCTTTAACTGGCATTTTTCTACATGGTTTCCTAAACTAAAATATAACAGGTATCAAATTATTAAAATATATATTTTTCCACAGGAATCGATAAAGCTATTTTTTTCATTTTGTCTGATAGAAAATGGGTCATATATACTTTTTTGAGGGGAGAGAGAGTGCAAAATAAAAAGTTTGCTGTCACGGGGTAGAATATTTCTAACTCTTTTGGAAATAATGGCTAAGGTTTCTCAAAGTGGACTTTGTAGGTGACTAGTAAATCTCAATTAGCCTACAGTAATTTTGTATTATAACTAGAAATCAGGCGCTTACAGTAATTCTGTATTATAATTGGAAATCAGGCGCTCACAACTAAATTGCTTGGAAAAGTTGTTCTTTTTACATTCTGTTAACTGTAAAGAAATGATAAAAACAAATGACTCTGTTGCTTCTCTGATATTTATTATTGTTTAGGGTGACAGGAAGAGGGGAGATGGAGACCACTGACTTGCTCCTATGTTCTAACTTTATTGTTGAAGACTCTCTTGTTCTGTGAACTTTCCTTATGGATTCCAAGCTTCCTTTGTAATTAAATCTCTACAGAATAGAAAATCAAGAAGCTAGTTGCCACCCAAGAAAATACAACTGGTTTAACAATAAGTTTCCAATTGTTCTCCCTGCTTCCGTATTTTTGTGCCTCTAATGCATATTAAACCCAGTCACCATGCTACTCTACTCAAAGCCCAGCTCTGATCACATTACTCTCCTGCTCAGAAACCTTCAGCGTCTCCTCAGCATTTGGAAAAGCAAACCTGTAATTTTTAGCCTGGCCTTTGATGCCACCTGCCATTATGGAATGAAGGCTCTCATTAAACTTCCCTAGGCCTTGATTGCCCCCTTCTCTCCCCTTCTCTGCATTTTATTCACTCTCTTCCTCCTAACTAGATGGCCAGCCCTCTGTGCCCCCATGTTCCCAGAAGTCCACTGGGGTGCCCTGCTTTTCTGGACATTTTTCTGGAGAGTTAGAACCATATGTACTCTTGGAGCATTTTGTGTCTCATAGATGAAGTTGAATCGTTCTTCCTTTTAATAGATTTAATTATTTGCATCTTATTACCCTTTCAAGACTATAAGCTTCCTAAAGCATGTAACTCATTCTCATTCATCTCATGCTAAAACTCACATTCCTTCCAATACTCCAAACTGCATCTTTCCTTTAGAGAAGTGGTTAAACTAACTATATTGGTAATGTCTCCTTGAAATGGAAACATTTGATTGGTGTTGTCATACCTTCTTAACACATAGGTAGCCTTTAAATTCTGCCTCCTGTCACCCATCAAAGAAAGACTGTCAGTCATTCTTTTATGAGTCCTTGCCTGTAATGGCAGGACTCCCTCCTACACACACACACACACACACACACACAGACCCCTTAATGAGGTTGGTGTACAGTCAGAAAGCTCTGTAAAGATGATTGATATCAGCCAATCTCTCTTAGCCAATCAAATGTATTTGCAACCCAGAAAAGGTTAGTGGGGATCCCTTTCTCCTTGGCACCTATATTAATTTCTTGAGGCTGCTGTAACTAATTACGACAAATGGAGTGACTTAAAACAGCAGAAATTTATTCTCTCACATTTCAGGAGGCCGGAAGAGTGAAATCAGAGTGTTGGCATGCCCTGTCTCTGAAGGCTGCAGCAGAGCCCTTCTTTGCCTCTTCCTTGCTTCTGGTTACTGTGGGCAACCCGCAGTGTTCCCTGGCTGTAGGTGCCTCACTCCAATCCTCCCTCTTCACGTGGTGAGCTCCCTGAGTGTCTCCTTTCCCCATGTCCCTTTTCTTCCATAAGGACACCAGGCATGTTGGATTAAGATACACCCTAACCCAGTATGACCTCATCTTAATTGGATTACATCTGCAAAGACCCTGTTCCAGAAAAGGTCAGATACACAGGTACTGGGGTTTGGGACTTAAACATCTTTTGCGGTAGCACACAATTCAACTCACAAACCTCCCAGTACAGCTTACTCACAGAGAGTCACATAACGTCATCCTTCATGCACTGCAGATGAGTACCCCAGCTTCCACCTCCTCTCCACTTTCCCACTCAGAGACAACAGTAACCCCAAAACTCTTACAAAAGAAATGATAATGGCCAGGGGCGATGACCCATGCCTGTAATCTCACCACTTTGGGAGGCAAAGGCAGACAGATCACTTGAGGTCAAGAGTTTGAGACCAGCCTGGCCAACATGGTAAAACCCTGTCTCTACTAAAAATACAAAAATTTACTGGGCATGGTGTCACGTACCTGTAATCCCAGCTACTTGGGAGGCTGAGGCATGAGAATCACTGGAATCTGGAAGGTGGAGGTTGCACTTAGGCAAGATTGTGCTACTGCACTCCAGCCTGGGTGACAGAGCAAGACTCTGTCTCAAAAAAAAAAAAATTACAGTTCCTTTTTTCAAATTGAGCTGTAACAACTACTACTACTACTACTACTACTACTACTACTACTACTACTACTACTACTACTACTACTACTTCTTCTTCTTCTTCTTCTTCTTCTTCTTCTTATTATTATTATTATTATTATTATTATTATTATTGTTGTTACTTTTTGAGATGAAGTCTCACTCTGTTGCCCAGGCTGGAGTGTAATGGTGCAATCTCAACTCACTGCAACCTCCACCTCCTGGGTTCAAGTGATTCTCCTGCCTCAGCCTCCCGAGTAGCTGGGATTACAGGCACCCCCCAAGTCACCCAGCTAAGTTTTGTATTTTTAGTAGAGATAGTGTTACACCATGTTGGGCAGGCTGGCTGCAAACTCTTGACCTCAGGTGATCCGCCCTCCTCAGCCTCCCAAAGTGCTGGGATTACAGGTGAGTGTACCTGGCCTAACTATTATTTTTAATTGTGGTTCCTAATACAGGTGCCAATATTTATATAACATAAAATACCCCACTTTAACCATTTTTAGAGGTATAGTTCAATGACATTAAGTACATCCACATTGTTGTGCAACCACTACCATTCAGTAAAACTGAAACTGTCCCCATAAACAATAACACCCATTCTTTACTCCCTTGATGGTTCTTCTAAATATAGAATTTATCGTGGATAATTAATGATTCAGTTGCTCTAAACCAATGTTTTAATTTCATTGTATATAATATATAGTCATAATATTTATAACTGTTACATATGCATATATAAAACTATATATTTATGTATATACATAATATACTTACACATGTACCTATGTAATATACATATGTATGTAATGTGTGTATATATATTATGTCCATACATATGTAATGTATGTGTATACATAATACACAATAATGTGTATACATACATATATATGTATCTGTAATGGTTTTATATATATAATGGTTGTGTGTGTGTGTATATATATAATAATGGAGCTCTCTCTCGCTCTCTCACTCCAGATATATATGTGTGTGTGTGTGTGTGCGTGTGTGTGTGTGTGTGTGTGTTAGCAGTGAAAACAATGGTATTAGTGATAACGTATCCATTGTAGATAGGTGTAATAAGCTAGTCTGGTGCAATTGAGGAAAGTTTTGTGCTGCTTGTCCCAGAATGTGACCCAATTCCCTCATTTAACTGATGAAATTATTGCCTAAGCAAAAGTGACTAGGGAATGTTTGTGATAAATTCTCGTAGGAAGGTGTTGCTGGCCCCATTTGAAAGTGCATTCAAATCAATGATATAAACATTTGTTCATAGCTCTTATCTGTGCCAGACACTGCCTTAAGTACTCGGACACAGAAATAAATAATACAGCATTAGCTCTCAAGAGCTCAAGTCTACAGTAGATGTAGAAATTTAATAAAGGAAATATTTCTGAAAGTACATCTTTAAAAACATACAGCTTTTCTCTCCTTACATGTCTTCTTTTTAAAAGGATGGTACAGCCTTCGATTGGTCAACACCTTCCTTGTCTTCACTCCTGCTGTTAATCTCTGATCCCTGATATTCCACCTTCTAAACACTTTTCAATGGGGATTGACTTTGCAAAGAAGGATGAGATGCTGGTAGGCATTGAGGAAACACTAGAAAATATAGGTCTAAAGTTCAGGAGCATTCTGTGTTGGCAAGTAGAAGTGACCAGAGGACATCTGGTAAATATTGTTCCTCAAGAGTATCACATGTGGTACTTTTGTACCACCTTGAAGCTTTTCCTGGCCCAGAGAAGTAATTGTGCCCCTTCGTGAAAGTATATTGCCCAGAAGACTGTAGTACGTCCTTTTCTGGAAAGCTCTTAGACATCCTGAATCTTCTCTTTCTCTGTCTATTTTTAAACGTTGGTACTGTATTCTGCCCTAGGTCTTCTTTTATGGTCACTTTATATTGTTTCCCTGGGCCATCTCATGGAATCCCATGGCTTCAACTGCCATATACAATCTGACGACTAAAGTTTTTAACTCCCAACACAGACTTCATTCCTCAGCCTTAGAATCACATACACAGTTGCCACATTTTCACTTAGATGTTGTACTGGTATATTTCTCAAACATGTCCAGAAATTACCTATATCCCACTTCCAAATCTTCTTATCTCATGTTTGTTCGTTCTCTCTCTCTTCCCACTTCCCCCCTCTCCCTGCCTGTCTTCTCCCTCTCTCTCTCCCTCCTTCTCTCTCCTCTCTCTCTCTCTCCCTCCCTCCCCCTCCCTCCCTCTGTGTGTGTGTGTGTGTGTGTGTGAGAGAGAGAGAGAGAGAGATGAATTGCACTAACATCCACCTATGTTTTCCTCTCTCCATGAGTGAGGCATAGCAGACGGAGCAACATTAATAAAGCTGTGAGATTCATAATGCCTTTGGAATTGGATTGTCTGAAATTTTAGGATATATAAGAACACATTAAAAATTAATGGCATAAGACCGAGTACAGTGGCTCACACCTGTAGTCCCAGCTACTCAGGAGGCTGAGGTGGGACGATCACTTGAGCCCAGGGGTTTGAGGCTGCAGTGAGACATGATGGCACCACTGCACTCCAGCCTGGGCAGCAGAATGAGACTCCAAAGGAAAAAATATATATATTAACAGCATAATCTTCAATTCCTGTGACCTTGATGTTGTGTGATAAAACCTGGTCATGAAGGAGCCATTTCTGATGGTTTAGGACAAGTCCAGGAATCACACCCATGTTATCAGTCTACTGTACAGTGCTAGGCACATGAGCACTATCTCAGATGGTGAAGAGGCTAGTGCAGAGAGGTAGGATGGGCCCCACTGAGCTAAAGAAGTTGATCAAAGAGGAAAATGAAGACCTCTAGAGTCCTTGCCAAAGGCATTGAGATTTTGGTTCACAAATAGAGTAAACTGGTACTATGTAATGAAAAACCATGTTGAGTATTTTAGTAACTAGAATTACCTACTACAAGAAGTACTACCTGCAACAACTGTGAAAGTAAATAAGGTTGCTCTAAGAATTCAATTCTTAAAATTTTAGCACAATGTTTTACATTATAAAAGAGATAACCCCACTGGTAATCAGGCCAGGTTCTAAGACATTAGGTTTAATCTGAGACGTTTTCCTCTCCACCTGAAAAGCTGAGGCCTCAGTAGGCCAAAAAGCTCTGCTGTATGTAATTAAGGCTCATGGAATCATAGGTTCATATGAAGTAGAGCAAAAGTGAGGGATGATCCACTACCATGAAAGCTCAATCTGGCACTTCAAATCTTGTCAGTTGAGTTTAATGGCTCTAGAGTTTTCTTTTGGAATGATAAAAATACTTTGGAACTAGATAGAGGTGCTGGCTGCACAACATTGTGGGTGTACTAAATGCCACCGAATTGCTCACTTTCAGATGGTTAATTTTATGTTATATGAATTTCACCTCCATTAATTTTTAGAAATCTCATCAGTTTATAGTAGCTGAATAGTAGCTGAACCCTTCCTACTGCCCCATCAACTTCCTATTTCTTTTGCAATTAATTCCACATTCATTACTATGTATTATAAGACTCTACAAATCTGAACCTGCCTACTTCTCTCACCTCTCTTATTACTCTGCATGCTAGGCATGCAACTTTTGCTTTCTTCAACACAAGTTTGTTCTCACCCCAGGGCCTTAGCACTTGCTGTTCCCTCTCCCCTGAATGCCCTTTCCTTCGGTGTGTGCAAGGCAATTATTTTCTTATCCAGGTCTCAGCTCAAAGCCACTTCCTCAGGGACGTCTTCCCTGATGACTGTATCTCCGTAGGCACTGTCATATCACCTGAGTCTGTTTCCTTTACAGCACTTACACTGTATGAAGTTATGTTTTCTTTTCATTTTTACTGGTTTAATATCTGTTCCTTGCCACTAAAAAATAAATTTTATGAGAAGAATCTTAGAGATTTTGTTTATTACTCCATCCCCACTGCCTGGTACATGAAGGCACTTAAAGATTATTTTGCTTGAAAGAATGAAAAGGGAAAGGAAGGAAGGCAGGGAAGGAAAGAGAGGGGAGGGGAGGGGAAGGGGATGGGAAAGGGGAGACAGAAGGGGAGGGGAAAGGAAAGGGAGAAGGAAGGGGAGGGGAAAGGGGATGGGAAG
>NW_012115999.1:2735577-2751576 GCF_000951035.1 Colobus angolensis palliatus
GCTGTAACTTTTATTTAAAAAAAAAAAAAAAAACCCTACATATAAGTGGACCCGTGCAGTTTTTAAAATCCATGTTGTTTAAGGATCAACTGTATGCTGGCTGGGGAGGAGGAGGAAGAGGGAGGGTTGTGCTTGCTGTGTCAGGACTGGCAGAGGTGGGAAAGAGGGTAGGAGGGGAAAGGGAGGCAGGAGGGGAGGGAGGGGAGGGAAAAGGAAGGAAAGGAAAGGAAAGGGAGGGTAGGGGAAGGGAGGGCAAGGGAGAGAGGGAATAGAGGTGAGAGAGGAAGGGAGAGAGGGAAGATTGCTAAGTCATATGCAGGTTGGAGTAGGTGAGAATTCTGTGACTGATTAGCATTATCTGCCATGAGTGTAGAACAGCACAGATGTGGGATAAGGATGGTAGTATACTGGCAAATGTTTAACTAGTACTAGTAACTAGTTCCCAGGGTTGATGGCAGTGGGGAGGTGACATCCTGATTTGTAGCATTTATCAATTTATGTGGTGTAAACATTCTCACATGGCTGATTTCAGGCAAGCACTAAGTTGTGAACTGGCTTACAAAATTTCTAAAAATTTAACAATTAGTTCTCATGAACTGGTACAAGGAAATTCTAGCACACCACTGGTATAAATGGCATGCATTTGCTGCCCTGGAGATAGTCCTACATTTTCCTTTTACAGAGAGAGAACCTGAAGTCTAGAGAGAAAAAAACTGGATCAAGATTACACAACAAGTCTGAAGCACAGGCCAGTTCCTTGGTTAAAGGCTATTTTTCTTCATAAAGATCTTCAGATGCTGTCAAAAGAGAAGCACCAAGAGGCATACAACAAGTTTGTGCCTCAAAAGGATTTATTAGGAGCTGTGTGGCTGTGCAACAAAGCCTTCTGGCAAGGACCCAAGCAGGTTGACAAACTCCTTGTTTGCCAAGAGTTTGGCTACCCGAAAAGATTTTCAATACTTTTATTTTGCTTGGGGAATGCTCTGCTGTGAACTGTCAGCATTTTTTCCCTCTGAACTAGAGTTGTTTCTTCAAGCCACATGGACCTGAACAAAAGGCTAAGGAACTGACCGGTTATAAATCCAACTTTTATATCTCAAGACGTGTGGCTTTTCCATAGGTGACCTCTTAAATTCTCAATTAAATTCTGCTTTGAATTACAAAAACCAGGTTTTAAGGGTATCTCTAAATTTTACTTCTTGAGAGGCTAAGCAATGGACCAGTTAGGAATCCAACTCATATCTCAAGAAGCAAAATTTAGGGACACCCTTAAAATATGTTTTTTTGTGATTCAAAACAGAATTTAATTGAGAATTTAAGAGGTCACCTATGGAAAAGACACACACACACACACAGAGGAAAAATTAAAATCAATTTACCTCCTGCAGCTGTTTGCACCATCAACGTATGTCTCCTTCTATTCTAACACTAAACATGCTGAATTCGTTTCCCAGGGATGTTCCTGCAATAAACTGTAGGCTCTTTGAGGGCAGGGCATTTTTCTTACTCATCTTTGTTTCCTTCCTCAGTTTGAGCTCTCAAAACCTCTCAAACATTTCAGAGTCTAATTTGCTGAACAGAAAATCGTAAAACCCTCTGACTAAGCAGAAGGAAAGAGGAGATGAAAGACTTGAGTCTAGCCTCAGCTGTCTCACTGATTGCTAGGAATTCCAACAAACCATTTCCTTTCTTAGACCCTCAGTCTTCTCATCTGTAAAATGAGCTGGTTGGACTACAGAATCACCAAGGTCTCTTTCTCGCATGCTCTAAAAATCTTGGATTCTAGAACAGTTTTCAGATTGCTTCATTACAGTTCCTGAGATGTGTGCTCTAATTTTATGTAAACTTGTATAATAGACATGCTTATTAAATATTTAGTCAGTATTGTTTCATTTTGAGACTTAAGGCCGTTGACTAAATTTTTGTTTCTTAAATTTTTCCTAAAAGCAAAATGAGTGAGCCCCATTTACATGGGTAAAACTGAATTAATAACCTTGACGTAATGAAAGGCACACGGACTTTGAAGCTAGATGGAGTTGTACTCTTAATACTGCTCCTCTCTATACTAGCTGTGTAACATTGACCAAATTACTTCACCTCTCTGAGCTTTGCAGCCCTCACTTATAAAGAGGGACTATTAACTTCTTTACACAGTTGTATGAGAAGTAAATGAAGAAAGACAGGTGCAATGCCCAGCACTCAGTTGTCAGTCCACAAATATTTACTTCTGCTTTCCTTCTTTCCTCCACATCTAATTTAATAATTTATACATAAGCAAAAGAGATAATGTCTTTGAAATATTTTTGAGTCATTAATTATATTTAACATTTGGATTACATTTGCATGAGATAAAACGTTACAGAAATTCCCACAAATAAGGCTGGAAGTTTGCTCTACTGGCAATGTTCTTTTCTTGGATGCTAAAATTGATTTATCTATTAACAAATTTATCAGTGCTTCCTTCATCCAAGAGGCACATATCTGTAAAATGGGAAGATTTGTAGCTTAAAAAAAAAAAGAAAGAAAACAAGTGGAGGAATGGTCATGTATGGCTGCGTCTGTGCCCTTTGAACAGGATTGATGTGTGGAAAAATATGTAGAGCAGGAAGGATCTAAGTCAATGCCATTATTTGGGTAGAATCTGGTCTTTGGTACGGTTTGCTTCAAGATCACCAGTTAGAGACGTTATTATTAAAAACTTGCTTTATTGAAGACATACTTAAAAGAATGTAAAGAAAATCCATAGCCTAGGAGAAAATATTTGCAAATCACATATTTCATAAAGGACTTATATTCAGATTATATAAAGACGGAAACTCTTAAAACTGAATAATAAATTCCTAATTTCAAAAAAAGAATCGAAAGTCTTTTGTCCTTTAAAAGGTTCTGTTGCATGTAATTTTAAAATTATTACACAATTCATTATGAATTATAGAAAAATAAAAATAGAAAAATATACGAATAAAACATGTTAGCTTTGTTTAACATGTTATGTTTACTTATAACTTTCCTGTGGATTTACATAGCACTAAATTTACTTCAATGAGACTGATAGACATAATGTTTAATAACTTGCCTTTCCACACTTAATTATGAGCAATTTTTCCATATCAATAGATCTCATAAATGTTTTGACTGCTTATTATGCCATGTGGGTGTACAAATATTTAACCAACCCTCATTATAGATCATTTTAATTTTTTCAATACTGAACAAACCCACAGAACTATTCTGAAAGGAAATAGTCTGATCCTGAAAAGACAGTCTTTGAAAAAATGTGGACAGAAACAGATTACAATTAAAATAAGTTTTGGAATTCCATTCTTCTAAGCTTATGACACTCTTCCCAATTGTAGTGTAAGTGAGAGAAAGGCTAAGGGAATTTCTGAAGCTGCCAAAAATTTGGAAAAAAAGCTAATTTTGATGGTTAGACTTTTTCTCTTTTTTAATGTCACAGATCAAAGTGTGGCCAAATCCAGCCCACTATCTGGTTTTGTGCAACCTGAGAGCTAAGAATGTTTTTTTCTACATGTTTAAATGGTTGAAAAATAGAATAATAATATTTTATGACACATAAATTGTATAAAATTCAGATTTTAGTGTCCATGAATAATGAAGTTTTATTGGAACACAATTGTGTTCAGTCATTTACATATTATCTATGGCTATTTTGGTGCTCCAATAATAGAGCTGAGTAGATGTGACAAATACTGTGTGGCCTGTAGTGCCTGAAATATTTACTCTGGTTTTTTTATATAAAAATTTTGCCAATGCCTGCCAGAGATGATTTTCTAGTTAAAACTGAATCTCTTTTGTTCACAACTACATCTACCTAGTCATTACAAACCTGGAGCTTTATAATAATATTTAAGCTTGGAAGAATCTTGGGTTTGTGTACCTACCCTGTCACTGATGACTTTGTGTAACTCATTTTTCCTCTTCAGGCTGCAGTTTCCCAATCTGTAAAATAGGCAGATTGCACTGTTTCTAAGACACTTCATTTATTTATCCATATGACCAACACTTTTTTAGCGCCTACTCCCTGCCAGTCCCCATGCTAGCTCTGGAATTTACTGATAATGTCTGTGAAATGGGACATTGTTCTGTGGTTTTCACTGAAACATAAATTACTTCTGACAGAAAAGGAAATGTGGCCAGGCACAGTGGCTCACGCCTGTAATTCCAGCATTTTGAGAGGCCATGGCGGATGGATCACCTGAGGTCAGGAGTTTGGGACGAGCCTGGCCAATGCGGTGAAACCACTGTCTCTACTAAAACTACAAAAATGAGCTAGGTGTGGTGGTGGGCACCTGTAATCCCATCTACTTGGGAGGTTGAGGTGGGAGAATCACTTGAACCTGGAAGGCGGAGATTGCAGTGAGCTAAGATTGCACCACTGCACTCCAGCCTGGGTGACAGAGTGAGACTCTGCTTCAAAAAAAAAAGAAATGTTAGAGTCTATGGAAAAATGACAAACAACAACAAAATACAGAACGGTCCCCAGAAATAAATGCAGACAATGACTTCTCCAAAATTAAATCAACAGTAATCTTAGGAAATTCCAAATTCAGTAACTTTTTCTATGAGAGACTTGAAAGGAAAAAGCTGTGTCGTGTGCTGATGCTGTCTCCTTTCTTTACTCTTCACCCACTCTGATCTACTAGAAGAGTCTTTCCTGAAAAACGTGGTATATATACATAATGGGATACTATTCAACCTTTAAAAAGCAGGAAATCTTGTTATTTGTGACAACATGGATGAACCTGGAAGACATCATGTAAGTGAAATAAGCCAGGCACAGAAAGACAAATATCACATGACCTCACTCATACGTGACTCTAAAAAAGATGACTTCATAGAAGTAGAGAGCAGAATGGTGGTTACCAGTGGCTGGGGGTACGAGGGTGGGTGGGGAGATCATGGCTGAAGGATACAAAATTTCAGTTATACACGGGAATAAGTTCAAGAGATCTATTGTACATCATGGTGACTATCGTTAATAATATTGTATACATGAAAATTGCTAAGAAAGTGTATTTTAAGTGTTCCACAAAAAAACAAGCATGTGAGGGTAATGTACATGTTAATTCACTTGATTTAGTGGTTCCACAGTGTATACATATTCCAAAACATCATGGTGTACATAATAAATACAGGCCATTTTATTGTCAATTTTAAAATACTTAATAACACAATCCTAAGATGTCATAACTCAAAGGAATCACCTCATTTGACAGCTGGAGTAACCAAGGTCCAACGAGGAACCATAGCACTCTAGCACTCCCCTTTCTCATGAAAGTTGCAGATCTCTTTGACTTTCTGATTTAATAATCATTAATTGAACTCCTGGTGATGTGCACATCTGTGACCTGGAGTGTCCTATGTCTGGGGAAAAATTGTAACGGACTTCAAAGCCTAAAGTTTCTGAAACTTCTTTGGCTAATCGTCCAGGTCCCTGGACCCAAACAGGCCCCCTCAGTGTACCCCAGCTCAGGTTGACCTCTTCTCCTAGCTACAAGGCTGATCTTTCGTTGACTTCCCAGGCATTGTAAACCAAGAATCTTTTTGACGCCATGAACACATCTTTATCGTTGTTAATTATTAGGTTGGTGCAAAAGTAATAGCGATTTTTGCCATTAAAAGTAATTACCGCATGGGCAAAAAGTAATTTTGCCACTTTTAATGGCAAAAATTGCAATTACTTTTGTACCAACTTAACAATTAATGTTTATTGAACATCTATGTTCTAGGCTCTATGTTATATGCATTATTGCATTTAATCTTTATAAAAACTCCGAGGTAAATATTATTAATTCACTTTCAGATGAAGAAACCAAACTCCAGAAACCTACATAACTTGTTTAAAGTCATTCAGTTAGCTTGAGATACACCAGAACTAGAACCTAAATCTGTGACTCTAAAGTCGTTGTTCTTAATACTACACTACACTGCAGTACATTTTCACTATCCTCTTTCATTGGAATGCATACTTCTCCCAATTCCTTCAAATTGTCTCTTTTTTTTTTTTTTTTTGAGATGGATTCTCGCTCTGTCATCCAGGCTGGAGTGCAGTGGCAAGATCTCGGCTCACTGCAGACTCCACCTCCTGGGTTCAAGCGATTCCCTGCCTCAGCCTCCTGGGTAGCTGGCATTACAGGTGCGTGCCACCATGCCTGACTAATTTTTGTATTTTTAGTAGAGATGGGGTTTCACCATGTTGGTCAGGCAGGTCTCCAACTCCTGACCTCAGGTGACCCCCCTACCTCATCCTCACAAAGTACTAGGATTACAGGTGAGAGCCACTGTGCCCGGTCATAAATAGCTTACTTCTAATTACCTTTAACAATTCTTTGCTAAGCCCTTTTATGTTATACTTTGTTTAAAAACAGCTGATTTCCAATAGTCACACAGAAGATGTCTTACCTTAACCCTGATCTAGTGTCCCATATTCACTAGACTCTGTGTCTCCCACCATCAAGAGCTCTCTTAATTATCAGAGTTTATCATGGTGCAAGAAAACCAGAGAAGTAAATTAATGGTAAAGGTCGCATCCTTGAGCCCCTCCACTGGTGCCTGCCCGTTCCTGAGCCCGTGCTGATGGCTCAGCCTTAGGCAATCATGCATTATGGTGTGGTGCCCTCTTTCTTAACACCTGATCTAAGAGCAGCCACTGCATGCTAACAACTTATGAGTTAACCTAGTTGTCAAAAGTACTGCCAAAATAGGGACAAAATTAGCTGATCAGGGTCTCAAAAATTCAAACCATAAAATGCAGACAGATTCACCAAATTGGCAACAGTAACCACAGTTCACAAGTTCCAAAGAAGATAAGTACTAAGTGCTATAAGTGAATTAAAAAGGTATGATATTAGTTTGGTGCAAACTTTATTGCAGTTTTTCTCATTAAAAGTAATGGTGCAATTACTTTTGCACCAACCTAATAGAACAAATAAGTATGGTGGAAGGAGACATGCAGAGTAGATTGGAGGGGGTATGTGACAAAATTGATAGGTAGAAATGGTCACCCTAAGAGCACCTGAGCCAGGTAGAGAATTGTTGCGATGGTTCTTGCAAGCTGGATTCTCCATGAACTTTCAGATAGTTTTCACAGTGGAGATGGTTCTCGGTTTTCCATGCGTTTCAAGTCTTGTCCTATGTATCTTTTTACTGAGCTTATATTTCTAGATGAAGCATAAGTGAATTGCAATACTTGGCAACCCCAGGAGTCAAAGTAACAAAGAAGACATCAAAAACTACTAGTTGACTGGCTGGCTGAAAGACTAAGGAATGGGTCTTCAGTTATCTTCAGTTCCGTTCCTTACATTGGCCTTTCTGGAGATGTGAATTTTTTTTCTGCTAAATGTTGTGATACTAGAACCCTAGGGCATCAGGTGACCTAAAAAGCCTGTGTGTAAGCTGTGGATCTTCTATTATGAGCCATTGGCAGTTCTGCAACAAGATCATCAGGAGCCTTACCCACCAGGCTACGGAGTTCAGACTCCATCCCATCCATAGAGCAGTTACCAGGAAGAAAACAGATTTGCTAGAAGAACGCAGCTGCAATATCAACAACTTCCTTATTAACAATTCCTGTACTAAAGCCTCTTCCACAGTTTGCATTTCAACACCGGGGCCGTTGTTGGCACTTCCCAGGATGACAGAGAGGCAGAGCTAATGCCATTTTAGTAAAACATCAATCTCAAAATAAGGATAAACCTCTGTCAGCCACAGTTGTCCTCAGGGGGTTGGCATCCTTTGCAATGGTACATTGTTTCATTTCCCTGGTTGTGCTCCTGTTCTTATTAAAGGCTAGCAAATAACTGCTGCAAGGTTTTCCACTCCCATCCATCCCTGACTGTCTCTGCCAGAAATATGTGAAACAAGAGGTGAACCAGCTTTATGAGGGATGACAGAACTCTGGAAAGCAAAAGTTTGTCACCGCAGAACTCTAAGAACAGCTTCATAAACCATTGGCTACTTCACATGATCCTCTCAGAGTCTCCAGCAGGGGTGGCTAATTGTCCAGGACTACTTAGTATATAGTTTAAAACTTACTTCTAGATTTGAGAACCTTGCAGATGAGAAAGAATGCTTTCTATATCTTCATCCAGGGCACAGATAAAATGTTGGAAAGGATCTATCTCAAACCCAAACCCTGTAGAATTGTTCGAAGACTTCCTAGGTAGACCCAGAACTAGAAACCAAACCCTTTTGGAGAAATAGTTCAAACATTTGTCCATTAAGCAGAATGGTCAACTATACAGATTTTATTAACATTTGTAAAGATGACATACATAAATTTATTTTAGACATAGATGGGAACACTTAGAGCCTGGGAGCACCTTCAAGTTTGTATATCCACTCAACACACATAATGATTCCTTCCATGTTGGGTATAGGATTGAGTACTGTGGATTCAGATACAATTAAACCCTGGTCCTTAAGAAACTTATGATCTAATAGAGGGGAATCCACAACAATAACAATGTCTTCCTCTCCTGCCTGCCTCTGTCACACTGAAGGTGTTTAGAGAGGTCCTAATGCAAACTGCATTGAGGAGGCTGCCGGTGCTTTGAAAGCCTTTTAGGGGTCACAGTAATTAAGAAGTATACAAGAAAATGGGACTCCAGGTTAATTTTTCTAGATTCCACTGGAAGGAAATCTCTGCATCCATCTTTTATGTCCTGGACTTTGATGTAGAATATCCATCAAATATTTCCACTGTTCAAAAAACAAAACAAAACAAAAATGTTGAAGTGGGGACTTCTCCTTTCTGCTTCCAGAAAGGTGGGATAGACGGGTCATTCCTTATTTTATCTCTTAACTACCACTAAAAACCCTGAACATTATACATAAAACAAACACAAGAATATTGTGAAAGATAAAGGTAAGAAGACAGACCAGCTAGGAACTTCTGGATGTGGTGAGTTCCCTGGGTTTTCATTTCACCTCATGTATCCTAGACTTGGGACTGAAGAAGCTGACAACCCAGAAATGTCAATAAGCACAAACAACAGGATCCGGTTCTATCCTGCTAAAGGACCAAGAAAGGGGCAGCCTAGCAAAATAGAAACTTAGACAATAACCACTGTATTGTAGCCAAACAACACAGATAAAAGCTAGCCTCACCCACCCCACCACACACACAAAGGCATAGAGTGTGAAACAGACTTCCACTCTCTCCAGCCTGTAATGAAATGCCCCACCGTACCTCCTCTCCTGCTGGGTTGGTGTCCAGGAAGGCCAAGAAGGTAGCTGGGATGTCCATCCTCACTGGGTGGTAATGAGCTCATATCCTTCCTCATAATGTCAGGCTGGTGAGCCTGTGTTTCCACCTCCCACCTGTTAGTAAAGAGGTGTCCCCTTCCCTCCCTACTGAGCATCAGTGGAGCCTAGTGGAGAGTCAGGACTTTCACCTCTGCCCAGCAATAATAAGGCCACCCTTCCACCTCTGTGGTGTCAGAGAGTCCACATGTGAAACGAGAAAGAGGTATTCCTACCCCTTTTAGTCAGGGAGTTATTAGTAGAGGCCTAGAGAGAACCACAACTCCCACCATCCCCAAGCAGTAATGATGAGCCCCCGTCTCATGTGTTAACAGAGATTTAGTGGGGAAACCAGAGTTCTACCCCTACTAGCCAGTAACAGAACAGCACAGCTTCTCCTTCCTTTGTTGAAGTAGTGTCAGAGGAAGCCAGCTAAAATGGACAGCTTAAATGAGACCCATAGTCTCATAACACTGTAGCAGAAATGCCCAGATTTCAATAGAGAATTACTCAACATGTCAAGAATCAGGAAGAACAGAATAAAATTTCAACACAAATGAAAAAATCATGGATTTCATCACTAAGATGATAGAGATATTAGAATTATCTGTCAAAGGTTTTAAAGCAGTCAGCAATACAAACATACTTTAGACAAATAAATCAAAAATGGGAAAGTCTCAGCAAAAAAACAGAAGATACAAAAAGCGAAATGAAAATTTTGGAACTAAAAATAGAACTCAAATGTTAAAAAAAATGAATATGCTTAACAGAATGAAGAGAATATAGAGGGAAAAAAATCAGTGAGTTGAAAGATTGGATAGCAGAAATTACAGAGACAACAGAGAAAAAATATTTTTTAAAAAATTCACGCACTTGTAGGACTATAAGAAAATATTTAACATTAGTGTCATCAGGGTCATGAAAGAAGAGAAAGAGGGTGACGCTGAAAAATAATTGAAAACTTCCCAAATTTGGCAAAAGACATAAAATCTACAGATTCAAAATGTTGAGCAAGCCTCAGACAGGATAAATCCAAAGTAATCAACACTAAGACAGAGTCAAATCTCTGAAAACGAGAGACAAGGAAAAAATTCTTGAAAGCAGCTGCAGTAAAATTCCTTGCTTACAGGGGAAAACAATTCAAATTACAGGGGATTTCTCATCAGAAACCGTGTAGGTTGGAAGACGGTGGCACAACGTTTTCCAGTGCTACAAAACAAATATAGAATTTTGTCAACCCAGAATCCTACATCCAGCAAATTATCTTTCAAAAATTGAGGAAAAGTAGGATATTCTCTGATTAAGAAAAACTGAAAGAGCTTGTCATCTGCAGACTTACCTCAAAGAATGACAAACAAAAGTTTTCCAAACAGAAAGGAAACAATAAAAGTATTTCTGAATTTAGGGAAGGAATAAAATACATGGTACAAAAGTATGTGTATATATAATAGACTTTCCTTTTGCACTTGAATTTTCTAAATTATGTTTGACAGCTGAAACACAAATTATAACACTGTCTGATGTGGTTCCAAACATATGGAGAGGAAATATTTAAGGCAATTATATTGTAAACAGAGAAGCATAATGGGATATAAAAGGAGGTAAGGTTTCTGGCACTTCACTTGAACTGGTAAAATGATACCATCAGTGGATTGTGATAAGTTGTATATATACAATATAATACCTAAATAACCACGAAAAATGCTATATAAAGAGGTATACTCAAAAACATTACAGAAAGAGCAGACTTTTGAATGTTTCCAACACAAAGAAATAATAAGTGTTTGAGGTGATGGGTATGCTAATGACCCTGATTTGATCATTACACATTGCACACACGTATCAAAATATCGCACCATACCCCATAAAGATGTATAATTATATGTCAAAAATAATAACAGCCAAAAAGGCATTATAAATAAATTTTTTTAATGTTCAAGAAACCACTGAAAGGCAAGAAAAAGGAAACAAAAGAGAAAAAAAAAAAAACCCAAAAATGGCATACATATCCCAAACATATCAATAATCACATTGAATGTAAATGGACTAAATATACCTATTAAAGGACAGAGATTGGCCAACTTGGTTGAATAGCAAGACCCGATTATAAGCTGCCTATAAAAACTTACCTAGTATAATGTAGGCAAGTTGAAAGTAAAAGGATTCAAACATCAATAAAAAGAAAACAAGAGTTGCTATATTATATAAATTGAACTTCAGAACAAAGAAAATTATGAGACAGGGACATTACTTATGATAAAAATGTCAATCCACCAAGAAGACATAGCACTACTAAATATACCAGAAAAAGATAGCTTCAAAATATGTGAAGCAAACACTGATAGAAACAAAAAGAGAAGTACATGGGCAATTATAGTTGAAACTTTCAAAAGCTTTCTCTTAACAATTGTTAGAACAACTAGACAGAAAATCAGCAAGGCTAACAAAAAATTCAGTAACATCATCAACCAACAGTATCTAATTGACATTTGTAGAACCTGTCACCTTCAAACTAGAAAACATACACTATTCTCAAGTGCCTATGGCACATATACTAAAACAGACCACATCCTGGGCCATAAAATAAACCTCAACAGATTTAAGATTATTGAAATCAGATTGTGTTCTCTGACCATAATGGAACCAAAGTAGAAATTAATAACAGAAAGATAATAAGATGATCTTTAAATATTAATACTTGGAACTAAACAATATAATTCTAAATGAGAAATGGACCAGTAAGACGTCTCAAGAGAAATTTAAAAATACATTTTACTGAATGAAAATAAGAATGCAGCATATCAAAATCTGTGGGACACATCTAAAGCAGTGCTGAAAATGAAATTTTTATCACTGAAGATGCTTCCATTTGCAAAGAGGAAGACTCAAATCAGTGGTGAAAGCTCCCGTCTCAAGAACATAAGGTGGAAAAAAGAGCAAAATAAACTCAAAGCAAGCAGAAAGAAGGAAATTTTAAAAGTCCAAACAGAAATTATATGATTCAAAACAGAAAAACAACAGAGACAATTAATGAAACAAAGAGTTGGCTCTTTGAAAAGAGCAATAAAATAAACCTTTCACAAGATTAACAGTGGAAAACAAAAAGACAAAAAATACCAATATCAGAAGTCATTACAGGCCCGAAGGCATCAAAGTAATAACATGAGAATGTTAGAAATAGCTGCACACACATAAATTTGACAACTTAGATAAATGGATCTACTTTTGTGAAAAACACAAACTATCATAATTCACCTAATATGAAATAATTTAGATAGTCTTATAATTAAGGAACATTGAATTTAGATAATCTTGAATAATTTAGATAATCTTATAATTAAGGAAAATTGACCGGGCACAGTGGCTCAAGCCTGTAATCCTAGTACTTTGGGAGGCCGAGGAGGGTGGATCACGAAGTCGGGAGACTGAGACCATTCTAACCAATATGGTGAAACCCCATCTCTAGTAAAATACAAAAATTAGTTGGGTGTGGTGGCGTGTGCCTGTAATGTCAGCTGCTCGGGAGGCTGAGGCAGGAGAATCACTTGAACCAGGGAGTCAGAGGTTGCAGTGAGCCAAGATAGCACTGCACTCCAGCCTGGAAACAGAATAAGACTGCATCTCAAAATAAAAAACAACAAAAAACTACCAAAAAAGAAATCCCCAGGCCCAGGTGGTTTCACTGGAGAATTCTAACAAATGTTTAAAGAAGTATTAACATTAATTTTATGCAATCTCTTTTAGAGTATAGAAAAGGGAATACATCCGCATTCATTTTACAAAACTAGTATTGCCCCAAAACCAAAATCAGACAAACATAAGTACCAAGAAAAGGGCTAATATCCCTAATATGTATAGATGCAAATATATATGTGTGTGTGTATGTATATATCATACATTTATAATTACACTATGAGCAAGTGAGATTATTCCAGAGAATGTAAGGCTGTCTCAATACTCAAAAACTAGTCAATGTAATCCACTGTATTAACAGGCTAAAAAAAAAAAAAACAACAACAAACAAAAAAAAACCCATGATCACATCAATCAAATCAGATAAGAATTTTAAGAATTTGACAAAATTCCACACTTATTTGTGATTAAAAAAAAAACTTTCAGCAAACTAGCAATAAAGGGGAACATTCTTGAATTGAAAAAGAGTATCTATAAAAACTTAACATTGTTTAATGTCAAAAGACTGACATTTTATTCCAAAACTCAGGAACAAGCCAGGGATATTCAGTCTCACCACTCTTACTCAACATAGTGCTAGAAGTTCTAACCAGTACAATATGGCAAGAAAAGGAAATAGAAGTTACATAGAGTGAAAGGAAAAAATAAAACCATTTATATTTTCAGATGACATGATTGTGTAGGAGGTTCCAAGGAATCTATCCCCTCAAAATCTTTCTAGAACTAACAAATGAGTTAAAGTCGCAGGATGTAAAATACACAAAGAAGAATCAATTCCAGAATGTGCTGGGATTACAGGCGTAAGCCACCTCACCCAACCTGTTTCCCTTTTTTAATCATTCATATGCACACACGTGCACTTCAATTTCCTTCAATTTCCTTAAAGGGCTTTTCCTTTGAATTTACAACTTGACTGAGCTTAATCATTTGTAGCTTTTGATTTAAAGTAAGAGATGTGCAACTCTTCTTTTGCCTTGAACGCTTACAGGCCATTGTGGGGCTACTGAATTTTGGCCTAATTTCGATATTGTTATCGCTAAAGGAATAGGGATGCCTAAGGAGAGGGAGAGAGATGGGGAAATGACCAGTCAGTGGAGCAGTGAGAATACACACAACATTTATCGACTAAGTTTAATTTCTTACATGGGTGTGGTTTATGGTGCCCCAAAACAACTACAGTTGTAACCTGAAAGATCACTAATCACAGATCACTATGCCACATATAATAATGAGAAACTTTCCAATATTGCAAGAATTACCAAAATGTGACACAGAAACACTAAGTGAGCACATGTGTTTGGAAAAATGGTACCAACACTTGCTCAATGTAGAGTTGCCAGAAACCTTCAGCTTGTTTAAAAAACAAAAAAAAACAAAACCTCAATATCTGCAAAGCACAATAAAATGAGGTGTGCCTGCCTACGGAGGAAAGGTCCTTTTCAATAAATGGTGCTGGAGCAATTGGACACAAAGACATACAAAAAAATATAAATCTTGAGTCTCATACATTATACAATTAAGAATGAATCACAGATTTAAATGTAAAGCATAAAACTACAAAACTTTTAGAAAAACAGGAGAATCTTCAGGGCCTAAGACTAGGCAAAAAGTATTTAAATATGACACCAAATGCATAATCCATAAAAGATGAAATTGATAAGTTGAGCTTTGTTAAAATTAAAAACTTCTGTTCTATGAAAGATCCTAAGATGATGAACAGACAAGCTACGAAGTGGGAGAAAATATTTGCGTGAAATCTGACAAAGGACTAGTATCTAGAATATTCAAAACTTGAGAGTAAAGAAAAAAAATTTAATTAAAAAATTGGCAAGCTAGATGAAAAGACATTTCACTGAAGAAGACGGACAGATGGAAAATAAGCACATGAAAAAGTGCTCAACATCTTTAGTCATTAGGGAAATACAAATTAAAACCACAGTGAGATATCACTATACACCTAACGGAATGGCTGAAATAAAAAATGGTGTCAACACCAAATGGTAGCAAGGATGTAGAAAAATACATGTTTCTGATGGAAATGTAAAATGACACAGCCTCTCTGGACAACGTTGGCAGTTTCTTTAAAAATGAAACCTGTAACTACCATATGACTCAGCAATTGTACTCCTTGACATTTCTCCCAGAGAAATGAAGACTTATGTTGACATAAACATCTGTCCATGAATGTTTATAGCAGCTTTATATTCATAATAACCCCAAACTAGAAATAACTATCCTGTCCTTCAATGGGTAAATGGTTAAATAATCTGTGGTATATTCATATCATGGAAAACTACTCAGAAATTAAAGGAATGAACTATTGATACATGCTACAACCTGGATGAATATCCAGAGAATTATACTGAGTGAAAAAAGTCAACTTGAAAAGTTACATGTTGTATGAACATTCTTGAAATGACAAAATTATAGAAATGGAGAATAGATTGCTAATGGAGAATAGTGGTTGCTAAGAGTCAGGGACAAGGCAGGAAGGTGTGTGTGTCTACAAAGGGGCAATATGAGGGGTCTTTGTGGTGGTGGAAATGTTCCATATCTTAAATGTGTCAATGTCAATATCCTGGTTGTGATATTGTACTAGAGTTTTGCAAGAAGTTACCATTGGAGGAAATGAAATAAAAGGTACATGGAATCTTTCTGCATTATTTCTTGCAATTGCAGATGGCCCCAATTTTATCAAAATCAGAAGTTTAATTTTAGAAATGAAGCTGAAGAATTCCTCCAACTCAACCCAATAATTTCACAGTTGAAGAAACCAAGGCTCTGAAGGGGTCAGGACTGAAATCAGTTCTTTGACCACCCATTGACCAAGTTTTATTATTATTATTATTATTATTATACTTTAAGTTCTAGGGTACATGTGAACAACATGCAGGTTTGTTACATATGTATACATGTGCCATGTTGGTGTGCTGCACCCATTAACTCATCATTTACATTAGGTATATCTCCTAATGCTATCCCTCTCCCATCCCCACACCCCACAATAGGCCCTGGTGTGTGATGTTCCCCTTCCCGTGTCCA
>NW_012115999.1:2753422-2843857 GCF_000951035.1 Colobus angolensis palliatus
GCTGTGGGTTTGTCATAAATAGTTCTTATTATTTTGAGATACGTTCCATCAATACCCAATTTATTGAGAGTTTTTAGCTTGAAGGGCTGTTGAATTTTGTCAAAGACCTTTTCTGCATCTGTTGAGATAGTCATGTGGTTTTTGTCTTTGGTTCTGTTTATATACTGGATTACATCATGCAGAAGTGGTCGACTCTTTCTAGTGCTTTGGCTTGGTCAGTTAATTGCTGGGATGGAACGACCTGAATGCACCAAGTGCCTGTCACTGTATCTTCGCAATGACTTTCCTTTGCACTTAGGCTTCCAAAGAAGAGGATGGTTAAAGAGAATCCTGAGGGACTATGAGGTATGTTCTGAAAAAGACTCTCTAATGAACAGAGTCATAAGGTGCTCAGCACAGAAGATGGATGAAGCATGGCTCTAAAGAGGTAAATCTAAATACAAAGGAAAAAAATAGAGGAAAATAACAGGAATTCTTTGGAGGCAATTGCTATATAGCTGAAAGGTTCAGAAAGCAGTACTTAAATAGTGGGAGGAGGATCATTCAAGTTCCATTTTAGTTTTTTTTTCATGCAAGGAAGAAGTTCTGGTAGACTAGACCGAGGAAACCACAAACTACTTAAACAGATACCAGTGTTTCCAGAGCAAGGAAAACATTTCAACTTCTTTGTGCATGTAGGCAATAAGAGCTCATGGGAACCCACCCAAATCCATCCAAATGGACCCATCCAAATCAGGGACTACAAAGCTTTGGGAGAACTGTGTGTGTGTGTATGTGTGTGTGTGTGTGTGTGTGTGTGTAAAACAGAACAGACTCTCCTGTCTTGGTAACCTGGTAGATAGAGACTGTGACACTTCTAAACTCAGTAAACTAATAGAGACCAGTGGCACTCAAGAAAGTGGATAATAGTCTAAAAGCACAGAAGTAGGACCATCTATTAAAAATGGGTGGCAAATTGGCTCAAATCCAGGAAACAGGTGAAGTAGAGAGCAGTCAGAAATAAGAAAGTGCTCACCTTATGGATAAGCATTATGGACACTTCAGTCTACCCTATATAAATAACCCATAATAGTGGTGTAATTTCAGAAATGGATACTTTGCTGACAGCATAATTGGAACAGAGGGGATGGTGCATACTGGCAGAAGGGGCCCTCTCGGCCTGAGTCTTTCCCATCGCACTAGGTCTCAGTTCCCCCTGGATCAATGCAAAAATATTTTGTCCTGGGGCAAAATATCAGCTTTAGCTTCAGTAGGAAATGTTTCTACATTTGAATCCCCTTAAATTATTGTGGAACATGAAAGACTACAAAATAATAATAATAGGAAAGAAAAAGAAAATTCCTTCTAGAAGTTGAGGGCCCAGTGAATTAGGGCTTCCAACAATCATCCCAGGATCCAACCAAGAGCAGCAGCAAAGCAGCTCATGCAGCTTCCCCCACTAAGGATGGATCCCACAGTTTCTGGGGGTGAGCACCTCTACTCTACAGATATTAGATGTGAAGCTTAGAATGGGGTTGAGGTGCGACGGGAAGGTGGGGAGATAGGAGAGAGAAAGGCACTGAGAAGAATACGGAGATTCCTCTGTAATGTTGGAGATAAAGGTCAAAATTGGAATAACGAGACCTAAATTGGGTTATCAGAGATGGGGAATCACAGCACATCATCAAAAGGCCTGGTTGGCTGAGAAGAAGCAGAGTGCCAACAGTGGGGGACCTGGTGGAATACCCAAGTAGACGGAGAAAATCACATTTATAAGGCTAGTACCTGCAGTCGGGCTCATTTACAGGGGATAGAAAGATACATCCAGAAGGAAGGTGGGACTTGTCACAAAAGACAGACATCCTGGGTCTGCTACCTTCTGGGTCTGCAGCACTGGATCATCCATCGACACCCTTTAAGCCTCAGCTTCCCCTCTGTGAAAGGGCTGCTTCTGGGGGTTGCTGTGATAATCAAAGGAGAGGGAAATTGACTGCACATAGGCACATAGTGTAACCTGCTTCTTGCTGTTTTTTTGAGGAAATATTCATAAGACGAACTCTGACTCACATCAGGAATACCTAGTCTTCTTCATTTATTTATTTTTTTTGAGATGGAGTCTTGCTCTGTCGCCCAGGCTGGAGTGCAGAGGTGCCATCTCTGCTCATTGCAACCTCCACCTCCCAGGCTCAAGCGATTCTCTTACCCCAGTCTCCCAAGTAGCTGGGCTTACAGACGTGTGCCACCACGCCCAGCTAATTTTTGTATTTTTAGTAGAGATAGGGTTTCACCCTGTTGGCCAGCCTGGTCTCAAACTCCTGACCTCAAGTGATCCACCTACTTTGGCCTCCCAAAGTGCTGGGATTACAGGCGTGAACCACCAGGCCTGGCCCTCAGTATTCTTTCTGGATGGAATTGTGAGAAAGAATACTTTTGTCTTTGATGTAATTGCGTGTGATTTCTACAAATGCTTCTATTTCCAAGTGCCCAGTGGTTTGGTTTCACAGTGTCTGCCACTCACATAGCAGTGATGTCTATAGTCTTTGTCATTCTTCCATGGACTCCAGCAACAGTGCAGGTTGGTGCTGGTGAAGAACCTTCATTCAGATGTAGAAACAGTGAGTTCTTCATATATGCTTGGCATAGTATTAAACTAAAAATTTGAAATTTAAACCATGAGAAAAGTGGTATGCCAATATGCTGTCTGTGCAGTTGAAAATAGTTACTATAGGTGGGATTCAGATTTGACTCTGAGCTTCCTAGCAGCCAAGGCAGAAAGGTAATTACATTGGTTTATTTAATGCTCACCATCTGTAAAAGGAAAGCATGCCAATTCTTGAATTTAAATAAATTCTAAAGCAAACTGATCATAATGAACATTGTAATAGCTTCAAAAATAGTTCTACACGGAATGCAGAAATGTTTAAGATGACTTTTTTTCCCACATCTGTGCATAACTCCAAGACTTTCGTCCATTAGGAAGCTGGTATAATAAAGTCCGGTAGCTTTTTAGTGATCCAGCTGCACTCAAGGACAGAACCCAGAACATGTTGCAGAATCAGTGAAGCGTATTCCCATCATTAAGCAGTGTCTAATCCTGATTGCATGTCAGGAATAGCTGTAGAGAGACCTGTGAATCAGAATTTTGGGAGTGAGGCCACTTTCTCTGTTTCCCCTAGAGATGCTGATGCACATCCTTATTTAAGAACAGCTGATAAATTATCTTAGCAAAGGAGTTAAGTAACACACAACTAGAGACCAGATCCTTCCAAAAGATCACAAACATTTAATGTGGTTTGCTAACCTTTGAAAAAATTTGAACAAATCTGTGGCTTATCCAGATAATTTGAAAAATGCACTTGCCCGCATTTGATGAGTTTTGGCACCCTTTCTTTCCTTGGTATCTCAGCAGAAGATAGGGTGTTTGGGCAGTTCAACACTTGGACATTTTGGCATTGGAAAGGCCATGTTCTTTTATGCCTCCAGCAGTTAACTCATGCTACTACCTCTGTCTGATACCCTCTCCCTGTTCACCCCAGCCTACCCATCCTCATCCCTCACCTTGCAACCCCTACTTATCCTGTGACCCCACTTAAATGTCATTCCACGCAGGAAGCCTCCCCAAGGACACACACTTGAACAAGGTCTTTCTCCCAGCAGCTCCTTCCTGACCCTCTCTAGGACTAGTAACTTCCTGTTCAATAGTGTCTTCTCCACTCTCCCATAAGTGCCGATATTATTTGGTCTTCTTTACCCCGTATCTCTGGTACTCAGCATAGAGCCTGTTGTATGATAAATGTCTAATACATGTTTGTCAAATGAATGTATAAATATATGGCCTGCCATATTGTATACATGAGGAAACTGAGGATCAGAGAGGCAATCACTGAAAGTCCAACTGAATGTCAGTTGCAGAAGCCACCTATAGGAATAATGAATGTGATAAAAATGTACTGATCCTTTACTAAGTTTCTGGCACTCTGCTACATACTACTCACCCATTATCTAGGTCAGTTGTTACCAGATGACTATTGAGTCATTCCTAAAGCCAGGTACCATCTTGAATTGTCTCCCACATCCCCTCATCTAATCCCCCATCATGTTCTGCCAGCTTTTCCCACAGAATACATCCCATATCCGACCTCTTTCACTCCACTATAGTCTAAGCCACTGTCATTAATTGTCTGGACTACTGCAATGCCACAGATGATCTCCCTGCTTCACTCTTACCCTCCGCCCCAGTTATTTTCCCTACTAGCAGCCTGAAAGATATTTTACAAATACAAATCAGGTCATGTTGCTCTTCTGCTTAAAACCCTCCAATGGCTTTCTACCACACTGCAATGACTTGCATATTTCTTACCATGCCTTGGGACCAGCAGGATCAGCCCCGCCTCATTCTCTGACCTCCTCCACCACTCGCCCCATCTCTTGCTTCTCTGCGGCCACACTGACTGCCTTTCAACTGTACAGCACTCTGAGCACATCACATTTGCTCCTCCTTTGGGGCCTGTGCCCAGGCTGCCCTGTCTACCTGAAACCCTCTTTCTACTTCCTTACTGTCCAACCTCAGGTCTTGGCATAGCTGGCTCATTCTTGTCACTCTTATCTCATTCAAATGTCACTTCTTCAGAAACATCGTCCCTAACCCACCTCAATCCAAAAGAGCACCCTTAGTCATCACCTTATGCTGCTTTTTTTTTTTTTATAGTACTCACACTAGGTAAATTTTTCTTGTGCATTTATTAGCTCCTCTACTTCCTTCACTAGCGATTGGCTCCTTGAGTTATTTTCAGCCCCCAAGACCTCATCTGCCTCTTTGTATCCTTCATACCTACAGCATCACTTGCTCCCTCATTAGAAATGTTTTTAATTAACAAACACCCATTTTTCAGATGATATAACTGAGGCGCAGAGGAATCAAGTGAGTTGTCCACGATCACACACTTAAGAAATGGCAGAACTGGAATCTGACCACATGCAGCCTTTCTCATTCCTGAAAGTCCAGATTCCCCATCTTTGAGTCCAGTGTCCAGTTCTCTCCACCATTCCTGATTCCTAGAAGGGAAGGACTGAGAACTGGGTGGCTTTTTCCTCCCTGATGGCTGAGATCCTCAGACAAATTAGATTTAAGAAAGTGTCCCCCTCCCCACGGACTGTAGGAGGCAGGGTACCAGGGTTCCATTGGCTGCTCCTGTGGCTCATCCTGTACGTGAAGACATTTTGGCAGCCCCCACGGTGACATTATGGGGAGCAGCCCTCACACAACCCTGTTCCTGGGCCTCAGATGGAATGAAGATTTCCTTCTGCCTAAGAGCCACTGGGGACAGGGTGATGTGCATAAATGAAACGTGACCATACTTCAAGGAGTGCACGGGCTATCTCTACAGCATGCAGGGTCTAAGAGTCTCAAGGTCACCATACAGAGAGGCAATGCAGAGCGTGAGCGGGAACACACCTGGGAGGTGAGCTGCAGCAGGAGGGGCAGAGCATCACCATCCTGCCATACACTGGGTTTATTAGCTGAGGAAAGTCGTTTCCCAGAGCCTCAGCTTACTCATCTGTAAAACAGTGATAGTAAGCACCAGTGCATAGCCCCCATATGTTCGTTCTCATTATACTCAGATGATGAAGCTGGGTAGGCAAAGGACAGAAAGGCAAGTCATTGCTGAAGAGACATTTGAAGAGAATATGAGGTGGCAGGAGTTTGAATAATATTAATATTCCATTCCCTTGCATGGCACTATTGCTTTACAATGCACTTTCACATCTATTGTCTCTGGGACTCCTCACAACCCTCCTATATACACATTGCTATTATCATAATTACCCTCAAGCATACAATATCCTCAGGAAAGAAGATACTCGGTTTCAGGTATACAAAGTCATGTAGCGAGGGTTAATTGTTAAAAAAGAAGAAAAACAACCTCAGATATTTATAGTAAGGTCTGTCTTTGAATTTGCTTTCTACCATTCCAATCCTTGTTAAAGTCTCTGAACATCAGTTTCCTCCTATAAAATGGGAACAATAGTTTCTGCCCTGCCTGCCTCCCACAGCCCTGATCTTGTAAGTGAAAGACGTTAAGATGAATGCCACAGTGCTGTGAGGTGACACCGTCACATGTCCCACCGGAGGATACCATGCTTTCTCATCTCAGTTTTTTTCTGAAGCAGAAATGATCCTCTCTGAAAGTGGTGTTTTCTGCCTACCTTCCAGAATCTGAGAGAAGATTCTAGAATAATCTGGCCTAGTCTACTAGTCTTGGAGCCATGTGACATAATTGCAACCTTGAGAAAACATAAATATGAGATATCTGAAGCCTTGCAGCCACACACAGAGGGCCCTGGGCTCCCTGCTGAGTCATCACCCATGGGTAAGCCTCGTCCACTTTTGGAGAGTCTCAGAAGACACAGGGTCGCAGTCCAGAAAGTATCCAGAAAAGAACAGCCTTGCCACAAAGCCAAAGCAGCCCACTGCTGAGGTTGCCCACATGAGTTGATTCTGTGCATTCTCAGGCAAAATCGCCCAGAGCCACATCTTGTCCGCCCATACCTTGTCTGTGCATGAGGCCGAAGGTGCCACCTGTGAGCCCGATAGCAAGTGTTCTAGGGTGACCCCAGGCCCAGCACACAGTTGCTTCTGACCTCTTCCCGCTGGCAGCCACTGCATGTCTTATGCTGCTCAATTCCCTGCTTTTTATTCTGTTTAACGGTGGTGAGAGGAACCGTGGCCTGCCCTGGGGACTGTCTGCAGTGAGAGCAGGCACTGAATTGATTTTCAAGATTAACTGTCATCTCCAGCTGGGAAGCAGCTTGCACAGGAACTGAGCAATCTTCCTGGGTTTTCTCCTGCTTCAGAAATCACTTTCTCTGCCAGGTATCTGATAAGGCTGAATTGGTAGGTCCTAGGAGGTCTTTTCCCAGTCACTGAAGGATTAAGTCTTTCAATATGTGAACACCAGGAGACATGAAGAGAACTTCTCGTAAGAAGGGCTCACCTTGTGGTTGTAACTTTCATCATCTTTGCTGTGTGAACCTAGGCAAATTGCTTAACCTCTCTGAAACTTCAGCTCCTCATCTGAAAAACATAGACAATTACCTCCTACCTTATTGTGTGCTTTTGAAAATTAAACATAATGTATGTAAAGTGCCTGGTCCAGAAAAGCATTCCATAAAATGAGATGATTATTATTTAGTTCCCACCTTTCCAGTAGCTGACCTCACCCAGAGCTGTTCCTTCAAACTGGGTTCATATTTTCCATAGAAACTAAATAAATTAATAAGCGAGGCCAAGAGGAAATAAATGAATAAATTTTTTATTTGGCTGAGAAAATTTTGTCATTTCCGTAGTCCAAGTTCCTGATGGTTCCGTACCTTGGTGGTGGTTCTTCATCAAGCTTGCCTGTCCATCTCACCTCTAAATGGTCCCCACACCATTCTGGTGTCCAGAATAGATCCAGAGATTTAGCTTATCCTGTTTCTTGGACCAATGCCAAAGCACCTCCTTATTAATGTTCAACCTGCTCTCTCTTGAAATCTCCTCTGCCTCAGGAGTGCTTCCTCTGGCATGAGGTTACTGGTTCCCATGTTAGTTGCAAGACTGTGAGGTCCATCTGTTGAGATCCAATGAATGACCTTGGTTATTAGCCATGCCTGCTTGAAATGTCACAATGCACTCAATTCTGCAAGAATCAACTTCCTTGCTACCATCCACAACCCAGCACCCATTGTTTCTCATCTAAAACAGGATCACGCTGGATGTTTGTTAAAGATGCAGAGTCCTGGGCTGTGCCCATGCCACCGAATAGCAAAGGGAAGTAGGGAAAATGATTCTACCCAAGCAGAATCTCTAAGACTAAGGCTAGGAATCTGCCTGTGTAGGAAATCCCCCAACTCATTATTGTGCCAATGAAAAGTTGAGAAGCACTCCAGGAAAGTAACAGAAAGACTCTTAAAATTGCATAGTCCTCCCTCTGCTTTTATCCATGGAGAGGAGTGTGTAAATATCTGAGAGAGGCAATCCACCATACAGAAGCATTTGCTGTCTGTGAAGGGCCCACGTGTTCAAGAAATTGTAATGAGAAATCTTAGGGCAAAAGACGAGTTCCATATTCAGTTCATCTGTATGTCATTTCTTGTAGCACAGGGCTGGCCGGCAGATGGTGTGCACTGAATGTTGAGTTTATGTCTATATGTCAACCTCCATCTGATGGGCAAAGCAGGAAGAAGCATTTGATTTTTACTTGAATGTTGCCAAAATGAATTTAGTTTTATAATATTACAGATTACTTGATATTCATGGAGAAAGGTTTTATGTATACATACATACACATTTGGCCAGCATAAAGAAAGGACGTGCTCTCTCAGACTTACGGTGAAAAGGAAGAAAATAAAATAATATTGAGGGCCAACTATGTGGCTAACAGTTCCATATATTTTTATTCAATTATCTCCTATAATCTTCTCAAGTACCTTAGGTAGGTATTATTAGTTCTACCTTCAGATAAAAATTGTAGCACAGGGTTTAATCATTTTCCCTACTTCCCTTAGCTATTCAGTGGCACAGCCCATCTCCAGACTGAATTCTGGCTGAATTAAAAACTGCACCCTTGGTCTTTATCCTTGGCTTCCTTCTTAATGAATGTTTGTGTGGCTCTTCATAGTTAACAGAGTGTGTCTAAGTAAATCAGGGTCTACTAGGGAATAGAAAAGAAATGGACAAATATCTGTATTAGGAGGTTGACCTGGATTTGAAAAGAGAAATGATGTTATGGGAGTTCACAGGAAGTGGCATTTAGGATTGGCCTGGAAAGATTGCTCTAGGGGAGAAAGAGTGAGAGGGCTTACACACTAGCAGGAACTCCTCTACCAATAATCCCATAAGGGAGGAAATATCAAGTAATCCAGATTGACTGTAGCAGCAGCTAAGGCCCAGGCAGGAGAAGGAAGCATGGCCTTATAATATGGCCACTGGACATAATTTTACTTTTCTCCATCAATACTCCTTGACCCTGGAAATTGTGGCCACAATACCACAACTTGTTTAGGCAGAAATGGCCAAATGTCAATGATGTCAGTGTTGGCAGGAAGTGTCCTACTGTGGGTGTGGCTGGCTTTGGAGCTTCAGCTGAGCTATGGAGAATTGCAGAAGGAAGTTGAGATGGACCGTGAGAACGTGAAGGATGGATGGTGAAGAATAGGAGCCTGTAATAAGGGATTTAACAATTTGAATTCCTTCTGCTGCAAGGAACAGAAAACTGAAACAAATTAGTTTAAATTATAAGGAAGTCGTCGTGTTAACACATACAACAAGAAGTCCATAAGTAAGGCACTACCAGACAAGGACTGTGAGGGCTCTGCTTCTTTTGCAACCTACAGGTTCTGTGTCCTTTTCTATATATTGACTTCATCCTCGGGTCAGTAGCGAAACAGCTACAAGAAATATAGAGGTCACCTCAGAGACTACATTATCTAGGGGGAATCTGGGACTGTATCTTTCTTGTGCCTTTTATTAGGAAGAAGGAAACAATTTCCAAAAGCCCCCCAGCAGACTCCCTCTCATGTCTTATTAGCCTGAAATAGGTCATTTGTCCATGTCTATACCAAGCACAGCAGAAGGAAGCGGTTCCCATGATTGGCGTATCATCTGGGGTAGAATAGATGCTGGGGACTCAGCTGAATGGCCCCTGCAAAGAAAAAAGGAGGGAGCCCAGGTGTTCTTTCTAAGCCTTTGGGTGTTTCTCATACTCCCCTGTTTAAATTCTTCCATCCACTCTGCAGGCACACGCCATTACTCTCTCTTTACAAATAAGAACATAGAGGCTTGGGCAACGGGCCCCTGCCCAGGGTCCCACATCTCGGCCATGCTCCAAAGCCTCTGCTCTCTTTATTACTCTATGCTGCAGGTTCTGGTAGAAAAGTGGAAAGATAGAAGCTGTGCCCAGAGAGGAGAGTTTTGGTGCTGAATGTCTTACATGTGGCAATTTTTTTTTTTGAATTGTTACATGCTTGGTTGGCTTCCATGAAGACCTCTAGCACTGAGGACTGTGAGAGCAACAGTTGAAAGCAGCATCAAAAACAGAGAATCCCCAAACAGTTAGGCTAAGAGGCTTCCCTGGGGCAGGATCCTAAAAACAACACACTGGATTGAAGTGGTTGGGGCAGGAAACTCTGGTGTCTGCTGTGGGTCATGTGACAAGTCACACACCTTGAGCAGAGGATGAAGGAGCCTGGCTGGGGAGCCAGTCTGCCTGTGTAAGTTGGCTCAGGCATCATTATTTTCTTTCCCTTCTCCTCGTACTTTATACCAAATATGGAAACAGTTACCTGCCTACCATCTGTCTCCAAAGAACTACAGCTCCACAGTTCATCGTGTATATGGTAGGAGCCAGATGGGGTGATGTGTTCTTTTTTCCTGGGCATTCATAGAATGGGAAATCTGTGAGCTGGAAGCAACCTGAGTGATCATCTAGTCATTTGGAGGTGAAGAAAAATCAGGAGCCAGAGAAGCTAAGTTAATTGTCCTGGGACAGTAGCAGGGCTGGCCTTGAACCAAGTGTCTCATCTCTCAGGCTAATGCCCTTTCCACTGAACTGAGCTGCTTTTCATCATCTAGTTGACAACAAGAACTGAAAGCAGATGTCTTTTCTCTCTTCCTAAGAGAATCTCAAGCCCACTGCAGTTGATGTCCAGGATGGGCAGGCATTCTCCCAGAATCCACACTGAATTTGCCATTGACTCTTCTCAGAACTGAGCATTTTTTGTGTCTGCCTGGCCCTTTACAGGGCAGGGTCTGCATGGCTGTGTTTCACATTTGACTCCACAGTTACCTTCTGTGTTGTGCCAGCAGTGTTCCCTCGCCTCTAGCAATGTGATACCTCGTTGCAGTTTTGTTCTTTAGCCACTTAATCCCGGCTACATATTAATAACACAAGTCTAAACCATTAGGAATTATTGAGGTTGAAAAGGTGCAGGCAGAAGTGGCCTGGAATGACAGCTGCTCTTTATTTAGGGCAAAGGTGATCATAATTCATAAAGAGCAATGAACTAGTTTTTGGACTGACAGAGTAAGAGTCAAAAGATTGGGAAGATCTGAAGGCTCCCCGATCTTGGATCCTAGAACTTAGAAAAATACAGAGGCTGCTCTGTCATCCTACTTTCATCCCAAGCAGTTGAGCTCTTATCCAGCTTGACTTTGAATCCTAGTGTGTCTTGGTGACCAGAAATGAACCTTTATTGTAGGAGATCACAGAACCAGCTTCTGGGCTTGGTGTACCAGAGGCTGGTATATAGTCAACAGCAAAAAGCAAACGAAATTAGTAAAATCCCATTACCCACTTGAGAAGACTTACACAATGCTCTTAAAAATAATTTATATTGGGCTCAGTGGAAAGCATGGTGGAAGGTGATGGATGTAGTTAGGTTTTCATCTTTAATAGGAACATCAATAGTATCTAATACTCCTAAAGTCACTCCTTGTAAAAGTGGTTAAATGTAACTCTATCCACTTCTTTCCTCCTCTCCCCAAAGTCCGTCATGCTTTAAGGGTGGAGACCAAAGTAGTATCCGTCTGTTACTCCCAAATAGCATCCTCCAGGGCCTGGATGAGGGTCAGGCAAGCAAGGTGCTTAAGGCACAAAATTTCAGAAAGCACTCACTCTGAGAGTCCTGAAATGCTGTGTGCCAGAGCCCTGGCTTGCCTAACTGTTTCCTGCCTCATCACCCTCCTTAGTATCTGACACACAGGAGATGAGTGGTGAATATTGGTTCACACGCTATTCTCCCCATTACTTGAAATCCTCTGTCTCCCCGTCACCTGCAGAAGAAAGTCCAAAGTACTGAACAGGGCCAGCATCACCTTCTGTGAGCGGAGCTGGCTCCTGTATCCAGTCTGGCCTCAAACACCTCCAGGCTTTGCCTTATTTTACACTCCACCAGTGTTAAACTCCTTTAGGCCCTCTCCCATGGGGTCCAGCATAGAGTTGATATTTAGTAAAATACTGTTGAATGATTTGATGTGTCAGTCTGGAAACACTGATACTACACTGATAGAATGAGTCCAAATTGTGACTGAGATAGAAGACCTAAAGAAGTGATCTGGTAGTGTCTAAGCGGGCAGGCTCTGGAGTCAAACTGCCTTAGTGTGAATCTTCATCAGGAGCAGTGTCTACCACATCTGATTTTCCCTAAGCTTCAGTTACCTCCTTCAAAAACAAAGGAGGGAGGAAGGCGGGGAGGGAAGAAGGGAAGAATGGAGGGAGGGAGGAATGGAGGAAGGAAGGGATGAAGGAGGGGAGGGAAGAAGGAAAGAAGGAAGGAGGGAATCTAATTCATTGATTGTTGTGCAGGTTTAAAAAAATAGTTCATGTAAATCCTTAGCAGAACGGCTGACACTTATAGTACTCAATAAGTGGTTGTTAATGTTCTTACAAATTGGAAACAAAATCCAATCTTTGAGAAGTATTTATAAATCTACTGACTGCAGCTGAATTTCAGAAGCTGACAGTGACATAGCGCTAGCACTTAGATGCCTCTAGTCACCCTGAGATGTCCAAGTCCTCTCTTTAACAGGTGCCTGCCAAGATCAAGACAGGGAGACACCTTTCCAGGCTCCAAACTTGCCCTGGAAGAGATCATAGAAGAATAAAGGCACGGAGTCTGGGTTTCCATGTCTCAGTTGCAAGACCCTGCACCAGAATTTGTTACCTCATTACTTAGTGTCTGAGCCTTGAAGAAAACATGTAAATTATGCAGAAAGGCACCATATTGTCGGAGGCAAATGAGACCTTCATTATCCCTGTGTGAGCAGAGCTTAGCCAACAGAGCAGAGAGAAACAGTAAACCCTTCAAGGTCTGGCAGCACAGATGGGTGCTCAAAAAGGTTCCAGGGACCCTCAGAGCAGGGCCAAACGCTGTCGTTATTCAAGTGGTTAACACATGGCTAGGCACGTGGTGTGTCCCTAATGATTCTGCTTCTCTGCAGCCTTCTCCAGGGGAGGCTGCTCTTCTGCCCACAGTCCTCACCACCATGTTGTTAAAACACACAGCCTGCAACCCAGGGGGTTTGCGTTCTCCTGGGTCCCATGGTGATTAGCAGGAATGTCCATTCCCGTGGGATTCCAAGACGCTTCTGACTCCATGACTCACGATACTAGGCTGTACCATCATCTCCTACCACCAGCCCTCTTCTTACACATGAACTATATTTAAATTCATCCTCTGTGTTTACTGGAGACCGTGGCATCTAGTGCTTGGCATAAAGTAGATATTCATTCAACATTTGCTCAGTGTTGGCATCAGTTCACCGTCTTCCTCTCCACCCCCAACCCCTGCTGCCATCTCAGATGCCCTTGAGATCTGTTGAGAGATCCTTCCAGCATCTCATCTTCCAGAATCTCACTTTACCTATTTTCATAGCCTTCTCTTCCATTCCAAGAACTCACATTTACGGCCACAGTCTGCCCCTGCCAACATTTACCTCTGGAACCTTGACCTCAAAACATTGTCCCTCTGACCACAACCTTGTATTCTTTCTCCTCTCCCATTCCTCACAGGCTTGATCCAAACCACCACCACTTTTCTCAAGTCCTGTTCCACATCTGTTCTGTCACTATGCCCCTGGTCTCACCTCACATAGTAAATGTTACCACATATAAATTATTCTCAGATTCCCTCCAGCTTCTGACCTGGCCATTCACTTCCACAGTGAACTATATTTCCATCTATTATTCTTTCTTCTCTTGTGGTCCCTTAGGAAGAAAAGCTTCTTTTCAAAGCTGGTCCTTCCACGCTTGAAACCTATGATCATCTTCTTGAAATAGTACATATTTCAGCAACGTGTCTCTTTCTTCTATCACTCCACCTCTAAAGTTACCTTCTATTTGCTAAACCCAGTGAACTTGTAGTTACAAAACTTTGTGTTGATATATCTAAAGCATTTGACAAGTTTGGCCATATCTTTTCACTTAGGACCCTCTTCTCTGTCTTCTAAACTGCACCCACCTTGAATTTAACTCTTTCCTCTACATTCATCCTTGCAGGAAGTTTTCCCTGGATCTTTCACCTTTGTTCATTCTTTTTTCTTTTTCTGTTTTGAGACAGAGTCTTGCTCTGTTGCCCAGGCTGGAGTGCAATGGCATGATTTCGGCTCACTGCAACCTCTACCTCCCAGGTTCAAGCAATGCTCCTGCATCAGCCTCCTGAGTAGCTGGGATTATAGGCACACGCCACCAGGTCTAGCTAATTTTTGTATTTTTAGTAGAGACGGGGTTTCACCATGTTGGTCAGGCTGATCTTGAACTCCTGACCTCGTGATTTGCCCACCTCAGCCTCCCAAAGTGCTGGGATGACAAGCATGAGCCACCACACCTAGCCTGTTGATTCTTTAAATATAGGTGTTCTTGGGGAATTCATCCTGAATTCCCTTTTTTTTTTTTTTCTTGCTCTTTACCTACTTCTTGGGTCATGGTACCTACTCACATGGCTTCTACTGTATGTGTGTCCATATCACTCCCCCATCAATATCTCCAGCCAAGTCCTCTCCCTTGAGCTTCAAACCCATATATTCAACTGCAAATGGAAACCTCCACCTTGATGGGGGGCCTTGACCTGCTCAAGACCCTGTGCAGTCTCTTCCCCAGCACATCCACTTGGCACCTGAATTTTCCATCTCACTTGTGGCCCCATGATCCATCTAGCTGAGGCTCAGGCATGTGAGGCAATAGACCATGATCTGACATACATAGTGCTTTTCCTTCTGTCACTGAGATGGGCTGAGCAAGGGCTGGGTTTGCTGTGGGATCGACTGCAACAGTTAGCTGTAAAGTAAGTGACCATAAAGAGTAAAGGAGCTTTAACCTGAAAAAGAGGTATTTCCAGCTAGGATAGAAGTTATGTTGTTATTATGAAATTGACTGGGAGGTAGGGATCTCTAGGGTCTTGCAAAGAGAAGGAAATAGAAATTGGGAAGCAATATCTGGCATTTAGCAGCAGGCGGCCCATGTCATTGAATTACACCAATGAAACACATTCTTTTAAGTTCTGTACGGTTTGGAAAATATACTTTGAGTGCCTGTATATTGAACACTGGGATGGGGTTAAGAAAGAACAGATTACAGTCAAGTTTTCCACCACTACCACTACCACCTCAGTCCTTACCACCTGCCAGATGTGACTTGTGAAAAGCAAAGAGAACTTTGTTTGTAAACAGAGATCAAAAGTAGCTAAAGCCAGGGAGACCTACAGAAAAGTCATAGACTAGCAAGATCAATATTTTGGTCTTTACTTCTGTCTTTTTGAATATCGTGATTTAAATGTTCTGCCTTTGTCCTATTGTAGACATTTCTATAATGACAATAGCTATTATTTTTGTACTCCATACTAGCCACAGGTAAGTCAAGTGACTGAAGTTGCAGACGAGGGGCCAGAGCACCACTCAAGGCAGGCCAGTCTGAGTGCTCTGAAAGCAGCCTCTGTGTGTGGCTGGCCAGCCCAGCTGAGGTCCGATTGGCAGAATTGCTTCATGACCTGATTGATCCAAACTTTAGGCAGTGATGACATTTACAAAAGTGTGCATTGCAGTGATTATTCCTGCTGTGATGTCATGGCAAGAAAATTGTAGATGGAAGGAAGCACTTTGCTTTTGATTAAATATCTAGTTCAACAGATTATGCAAATAATATATCCCCAAACACACCTCCAAATAAAATGGACTGAAAAAGTGTGAGCCTGTGTATTATAGCTGAGGCGGTATGAATGTCATTTCATATGTGCAAAGGTGGAAGCAATATCACGTTTTAAAGCCACCTCTCCTGCAAGCTGTGGAGAATTTAACCTCAGTCATCTTGGGGGTTTCTCCCGGGGTAGGGCAAATTCATTCATCTATACAGATCAGCCTAAGATAGCCCAACTGCATATGGTCCTTTGGGATTCACTGCTTCTGGCTGTTTCTGAGGCAAAGTGCTATTTATGAAGCTTGGAACCCAGGAAGCCCTTCTCCTCTGATGCCTACCAGGATTAGGGTCCTGCTGCTGACCTTTCCGCTCCTACTTGATTTCTTTAGATCCTTTATTTTATCTCTCTTTTAGGGTTTCCCTTGGTAGCAGTCTCCCTTGAGGTCACTAGACTTCCTCTCCTCAGTGAGCTTAGATTTGGGGAAGCAAAAGCCAGAAAGGGAAGTATTTTGCAAGAAACTCCTGCTTTTTATTCTATCAAGAACCTCCTTTGAGGTAAGAAGGCACAGAGCCTCCTCCCTGCCTAAATAGTGATGGGAAAGAAGAGGACATAGAGGAAAGCTAGCAGTTTGTATCTCTAAAACCTACTCTGCCATTTAGAGTTTCCATGGGTGTGTACTTGAGTGAGTGACAGATCGGTTACCTACAAGAAAAGTAAGATGAGATTGTTTGGGGGACAGCTCTCAGATGGTGTCACAGCCTGCTGTTACCACTTCTCCTGATGAAACTGTCATTTGGCAACAAAAGTAGATCCTGCCTTCTATTCCAATGTAAGATCTGTGTCTTATAAGAGGAATTTTCCACATATATTATTTAATCTGAGTTCCTTTAACCTTCTCATGAGGAAGGCTGTATGATCCCCATATCAGCCAAGACCAAGACTCTAGGAAGCAAACCCATCTAGCTAGTGTGAGGTGGAGCTGGGACGTGAACCTGTGTCTATCTAGCTCCTGGTCTCTGTGCCCCTTGCAACTCCCTGGTCTCTGTGCCCCTTGCAACTCCCTGCACACTGGCTCCCTTCCATCTCCCCACACACCCAACAGGGCCGCCCACAGCAAGGCTTGGAGCCCAGGCAGCCAAGTGGGCATCCTTTCACGTCTTTCCTCAGCCCATGAGTCTTTGGCTGTGCTGCTATTTTATGTGGAGCCTCCTTTTCCCACCCAAATCCAGCTCAAGCTGCCTCCCTCATGACTCGCCATCCAGAGGGCCGTGAGCTATGTCTCCCTGTTCTTCTCCAAATTAACCATCCCTCTCTAGTGACCCTTATCTCACCTTCCTCATACTTTGGGATTTATACACATGTCTCATGTCCCCCAATACACTAGAGGCTCTGGGATGGTATGACCATGTCTAATTTATTGCTACACTCCCAAGAAACAAGGTCTGATACCTAGGAGATACACAAGAACTGTCCGTGGAATGAAAGAATGAACAGATAGATGAGTAAATGAATATATGTACGAAAAAGGGAATAAATGAATGAATGAACTAATGAAATGAAAGTGAAAACCTATAGAGGATGGTAAGAATGCCAAAAGCAGCCATTTATAGACAGTGATGAGAAAGGATTCACTGCAAAGCATGCTGGAGAGAAGAAACACAATGAGATTAAGATGATTCCAAAACCCAGTATGGCTGCAGGTCTAGGGAACTGAAAACCAATCTTTAGGTCCCAGTAACCTCATGTTTCACTCTGGACTTACTTGTTGGGGAAGTGGTACACTGGTTTCTGGAGCTCACTTTCATGAGGCCCTAGCCCTTCCTCCTGTTCTTTAATAAACAGTTACAGGACAATAGCACTATAATAGGTAATAATTCTGGTATACCCACAACGTGCCAGGCATTCTTCCAAGTACCTCACTCAGTTCTCAAAACAATAAGACGAGACACAGACTGTTATGTATCTGATTTTACAGATAAAGAAATGGAGGCTTAGAGAAGTCAAATACTTTTCTTAATGTCACTCATTTAATAAATGGCAGAACTAGAATTCAAACCCATGTTATCTGACTTCAGAGTCATCCCTCCTAATCACTCTCCCATCAAGCAGCACATTCCTATGGCCAGTTAAGTCAGTAAGTTTCCACTCATTGAGCACTTGCTCTGTGATTCACCAAACATGCTGTAAATGTTCAATCCACAATAACCTCATGACTGAAGAACCAGACCTTTTTGATCCCCATTTTACAAACAAGGACACTAAGGTTTGTGTGACCAAGAGATGCCACTAGAAAATGACAAAGCTGGGATTTGAACCCAAGTTGGCTTATTCCAAAACCAGTGCTGTTTACCACAGCATACTATACCCGGAAGAAGCACGCATTTTCTTTCTGCTTCAATAAATGGTCACGGGGTCCAAGAAAGAGACCTATATTTGGAATCAGGTTATTTGTGTTCCAGTCTTGGTTCTTCCACTTGGGTCTGTACCTTGGGCATGTCCTTTAACACCTCTGGGCCTCAGTTTCCTCATCCACCAAATGGAGCCAATCATGCCACATTACAGAATTATCGTGAGGGTTAAATGAGAAGCTAATGCTGATGAAAGCACTGTGTAAACCTTTTTCTCTCTGAGGTAGAAAGAAGTCAATAGATATGATTATACTTTTCCTGGGAGTGAATAAAATGAGTCTCACAGAGATGAAGTGAGTAGTCTAACAATCTCACAGAGAGTCGTTCATTAGAGCAGGAATGAAGCCCAGATATCCCTAGGCAGAAGTCCATGTGCCTTTTGCAAGGTGGCCAAGGATCATTATTTTGTGCAGGTGAGACTCTGCCAGCCCCAGAGTGCTTCTTCAGTTTTGATGCACACCATCTTTCCCCCATCCCACTCCACCTTAGCTCTTCCCGGGCCCCTTGACAGTCAGGGTAAAAGTCTTTTTCCATCTTCCTAGGCTTAACTGTAAAATTAAGTGGTCTTATTGTGTTAGAGAGTTCTACCCAGAACGAGCGACGCTGAGAGAAGGCAGCGTGAGCCTGGTCAGGCACGCTTGTCAAGAGCTTGAGATGCTCTGCTAACGAATGTCATTTTGGAGCTGGTTGGGATTAAGCCATTATCTGTGTGATCTTCACCTGACCCTTGATGGACCAAAATTCATACATTCCAATTCTGTGCTTAACTAGGAAGGCTTTACAGCTTCTTTCTCCTCTAGAATCTTTTCAATCTCCGGGACCTATTATGCAGCAATTTTGCTTTCTCCAATTTCATTTTTACTTTCAAAGTGAATGTCATTTGTTAGGCAAACCACATATTCTTTGGATCCCTATCTGCTAAATTATTTCTGAACTTGACTTTTTTGGGGCCCCATTCTGGCTGACCTAAATTCTTCTCTGTCTTCTACCATTTCTCCATTCTCTCTGAAGGCAGCCATTTGTGGCTTCGTTGCCTAAAGAAGCTGTTTCTGGAAGCACTTATCTGTTACCCCAGTTGGAAAGTTATCATTTGTATCTAAATTAGCTGGTGTGATCTTTTATCTGAACTCCAGGCAGAGCTGATCCTTTGTATGAGAACTACCCATCAGGTTTCAGACCCATCTGCAGCGTCATTCTCAGATGACTTACTTTGGAACTAAGATTTAAGTCTTCAGTGTTTCTAAATGTAAAGATTGTCACTGTAGCCACTTTTCAAAAGAACTTGACACTCTCACAGGGGTGATACCTAAATCCCAATTAGGCCATCTCCGGCCCAAGCTCATCTCAGAAGCAATGCCCTGCATGGACCCCTGGTGTTTCTGTCCTGATGTTGCCAACTCTAGACAGAATGCCTGATAGAGGGAAACAGTTCCGCAGTAGCAGAGCATGATTTCATACAATTCACCTTCAGGGTTAGCAACAAAGAGATTTTGCAATGAAATCAGAACTGTTAACACATGTCAAAAATGATCCCACAGGGCCGGGCGCGGTGGCTCAAGCCTGTAATCCCAGCACTTTGGGAGGCCGAGACGGGTGGATCACGAGGTCAGGAGATCGAGACCATCCTGGCTAACACGGTGAAACCCCATCTCTACTAAAAAATACAAAAAACTAGCCGGGCGAGGTGGCGGGCGCCTGTAGTCCCAGCTACTCCGGAGGCTGAGGCAGGAGAATGGCGTGAACCCGGGAGGCGGAGCTTGCAGTGAGCTGAGATCCGGCCACTGCATTGCATTCCAGCCTGGGCGACAGAGCGAGACTCCGTCTCAAAAAAAAAAAAAAAAAAGATCCCACAAGACAGCTGGCAGCCCTGCTCTGCCCAATGTTGGACACACCATGGATAGAGCGTTGGGCTGGAGTTTGAAGTCCCCCAAATCCAGAGGACGTGACCACATGTCAGTTTTGCAGGGAATAACCAAGATCATGAAGAGGCCAAACTGTGTAAAGGATGGTTAAAAGAACTGGAATGCTTAGCCTGGAAAGGAGAGACTTTTGTGGGGATAAGCTGGGTGGAAAATTCTGTCTCAGACTCCTGTTTTATAAATTAGAAACCTGAGACTTAGCACAAACCCAGGGAATAACCAGAGTGAACATTTTAAAGAATAAATGAATCACTTTGCTTTGCTGCCTAAAACCATCCAATGACTTCCCCACTGATGTTAGAATAAAGAGCCAGCCCCAAGCCGTGGCCTCCAAGACCCCACATGGAGGCACTGGTCCCTCTGTGTTGGGTAGAAGATCAGTATCAAGTAGAAGTTTATTTCTCTACCTTGTTACACAAGGCACCACCATTTGTAGACCAGGCCAGGCGTCAATAAGGCTCAGTTAACAAACACTGTCCGCTGACACTTCAGGAACATACCAGGGAATGAAAGGAGACCCTAGCCTACTTCACATACATGATGAAGAGTAACAAGAAGAGACTGGATCAGAAACTGGAAGATAGTATGTAGCTCAAGTGACGATGAAGCACATCTTAAAGGAAGGAAGCAGAATGCACAGGTGATATCTGCTACATTTAAGTCCATAAAGACTTTTTTTTTTCCCCCTTACATAGCTCACTATAACCTCAGACTCCTGGTCTCAAGAGATCCTCCCACTTCAGCCTCCTGAATAGCTAGGACAACAGGTGCATGCCATCACACCTGGCCAATTTTTTTTTTATTTTTTGTGGAGACGGTGAGAGGGGTGGGGTGTCTCACCGTGTGGCCCAGACTGGTCTTGAATTTCCCACCTCAAGTGATCCTCCCATCTTGGCCTCCCAAAGTGCTGGAATTACAGGAGTGAGCCTCCCCATCTGATCTGTTAAATTTTATTGTAAATAAAAAAATGTGAATAATGAAAATTAGTCTCAGGTGAGTGGTGAAGGGAAGGCAGGCAGAGTCTGTCATCCTCAGAGTGGAGCCTCTGTATCTGGGTGCAGGTGGCTCCTCCAAGCTCTCTCACTTTTCAGAGTCTGCTTAAGGGGTTCCTTGGGGCACCCCTTGCCTACCCTACCTAAATGAGCTCACCCGGCATATAATTTTGCCTTAGCTCAGCATCCTGCTTGTTTCTTTCACAGTGCTTACCACAATTTATTCTTATTTATTAGATTTAATTATTTTTATCTATCCTGCCTCCCCTTCCTACACTGCTAGACTGATAGTCTCCATAAGGGTAGAGCAGGGATCTTATATGCCTCATTCATTACTGTATTAGTTATTTACTACTGCTTAACGAATTACCGCAATGCAGAATAGCTTAAAATAATAAACATTTATTATCTCACAGTTTCTGTGAGTCAGGAATTTAGATGTAGCTTTTCTGGATGGCTCTGGATTGGAGTCTCTCAACATCGCAATGAAGATGTCAGCTGGGATGCAGTTATCCGAAGGCAGAGCTGGGGTGGAAGGATCCAAAAAGGCTCACTCACCTGGTGCTGGTTATGAGCAGAGGCCTCAGCTCCTTTCCACAAGGGGGCCTCTCCAAGCACTGCTTGAGCATCTGCACAACATGGAGCCTGGCTTCTCCCAGAGTAAGCATTCCAAGAGAAAGCAAGGCAGAATCTACAGTGTCATTTATGACCCAGCCACGAAAGTCACAACTGTGATTTCTGCACTATCCTATTGGTTATGCAGGTCAGCCCTATTCATTGTGAGAGGGGATCGTGCATGGATGTGAATATCAGGAAACAGGGATCATTGTGGACCATCTGGAAAACTGGCTACCACAACTACTCTTTCCCTTAGCAGGCAGTGTCATGCTGGCAAATGGTAGGCACTTAATATATGTTGGCTCAATGAAGGAGTGAAGGGAGACCGCTCAAGTCAACTCGATATTACCAGATTAGTAGCTGGAGTCAGCCTTGAAATCAGGTCTTCAGTCTCTTACTTAGTGCTCTCTCCCTATACCACACAGTCTTCTTTATGACTTCTCCTACCATGTGCCCCCTTTTCCAATACTCAGACACACCATCCTATCTTTCCCAGCCTGTACCAGCCTGTACACAACCTGATAATAGCCCATCTGGCAAAATAAATACATACATACATACATAAGTCACACATTACTGAAATATGTCTTTGCTTTTGTACCTGGAGGAGACAGCAGGACCCTGAGAGGGGATGTGAGAGCCTGACAGATGCCATAAGCAGCATTTGAGAGTCTAAGGCAGTGGTTTTGAAAACAGCATGCGGGAGACTCAGCAGGGAGTTTGGTCATGTGTCCAGGTTGGAACCCAAGAATCTTCAGTTAGGCGGGCTTGTGGGGAGTTCTGATTGCTGGTGGGTGAACAAGCAATCCCACTCCTCCAATTCTTTTGTACCACTGGGGTCATCCTTCTGGAGGGTATCCGTGGAGGGGTGAAGTTGGAGAGACAAATCCCAACCATAAACCTGTCAAGGTAGGAGGATTCACACAAGCTCGCTAGGAAGGAGACATGGGGAGCATGGGTGGAGGTGGGTAGGGGTGGAATGTGGGGTGGTAAGCGCAAGAGGCCAAAGGTTCCTTAGTAGTGCATTTGTATAACATTGGAGTGCTGTTTCTTAGGTTTTTTTTTTTTCCTTTTTCTTTTTGCAGGGGCTGTGTGTGCATGTAAGTTAGCTCCTTCGGTATCCAACTGGGAATTTGATTCATTTAACTTGTTCAGAATCAGTTGCAATAAACCAGGTGGTTTTGCATTGCTCATGCAAATCACTTTCTCCTCACACATGGCTACAGTCCCAGCTGCCAAAATGTTGTCATGTTCTTGTCTTCAGAGCCTTAATAAGAAGAAAAAATACAGTCTGGAGTGTATATGTGCTCAACACTCTCCCTGGTTATCACTGAGCCTCTGTGGCCACTACTAACCTGTCAACAGCAAGTTAGCTCTTCCTGAGCCAGAAGAAGAGGTGTGGGGGCATGGGTGAACTAAAGGGCCAGGAGATTCAGCTGTCCAGGCCGCAGATTCCACCAACTACTCCAGATATCCCTTATTAAAGCCACAGAACCTTGGGTATGAAGACTAAAATCCCAAATTCTGCTTCTGTCTTTGTGTTTCTGACTAAATTTGGCCTCAAACCAATGGTGTCATGGTTCTCTAATTCTTATGAGAAGTAGTTGAGGCAATCAGAGTCACAATTCCCAGTTGATTTTCTTTCATGGTGCAGAAAAAGATAATATTGGGAGTAAACGTAAAAGATTATTTGTGACCAAAAAATGACCTCTAGAGAGTTCTGACCACCCAGCCTCTGCTCATTGACCCCGTGGCTAAAGAATCAATATCTCCATGGCAAACTGCTTGACTACACACCCATATTAGTGGCCCTTCCAGAGAGACAATTATACTTCCTCATGCTGTGGATTCATATATAGCCATGAGTCTTGCTTTGGCCAATGAGATGCAAGCAGAAGTGACATGTACTGCCAGGCGGGATCTTCAGGAGCCAGAACACATTCCGCCTTGCTCATTACTTCTGCTGCAGGAACCAGCAAAGCTCCAGATCATCTTGGAGTAGAGACAATTTGCAGCAAAGCCACAGCCAGCTCACAAGGAGCCTATCAGATGAGCAAGGAATGAACTTCTTTTGTTTTAAGAGTTAGGGGGTCATTGTTCCCACAGTAAAACCTCTCCCGACTGTACCATGGCACAGCTAATGGGATCCTTTGGCCTCAAGGACAGTTCTTGCTAACTGGAGAGTGACATAGAAAAGTTGATCACCCACGTGTGCAAGCACAATCAGACTATAATTCATTTGTTTGAGTTTCTATCATCTCTGTCCTCTTTGGAGTTTGTCTTTATCCCAGGATAGTAAAAAAAGGACTGAAAATTCCAGTTATCATATTCATATAAAAAGAGATGGTTCTTTCTGTGTCTCTTTCAGAGAGAATTAAAATTTCACAGAAACTGCTGGGTCTTCTGTAGCATATAATCATAATTAAGACAAAAAGCATGGCTGTGGAGTCCCACAGTCTGGGTTCAAATGCTGACTCTCTCATATAGTGGGTGATTTCAGACAAGGGACAAAATCTCAGTTTCTGCATCTGTAAAATGGGAATAACAACAAGGCCTCACTCAGTGGCTCACTGCAGTACCTGTAAGGGTTTTTGGACTGGCACCTGGCACATCACTCATGCTCTGTTCATGTTAATAGTGGATGTCTGACATGCTCATGTCCTCTCATCCTATAGTTTTTCATTAGAAATCTTTTAATATTATGAGTCCCACCTTAGTCGTCCCTTGCAGCAAATTTATCTGCAGTCAACCTTGACCCAGTTTTATACAGGGAAGGAAAGTCTGGAAAGCCTACGTCCAGCTTAGCTGGGTTGACACAAAACACAGCTATCACAGGTTGGAATGGTAGATTAGGCTGTGCGGCCAAAACGGGGATTTTGAGGGGACAGACTAAAGTCTTAGAAAGTTTCTGTTTTATTTTTAAGTACAAGGTGCTTGATCAGATTTGCATTTAAAAGATCTCTTTGGTGTCAGGGTAGAAAATGGATTGGCAGGTGGGAGACAGGAAGCAGGAAGAACTGATTGTTGCAGCATTCTGTAATTTTTTCTAAGGTGCTACTTGAAATTCTCGTGGAAGAAGCTGAGATGAGAATTCAAAAGCAAACAATTGCTAGGGTAATTTCAGTTCTAATTATCTGTGACACGACACAAACACGAAATAGATGTACACACATCAGATTAAGATACTTCTTTTTTTCGGGAGACATTCAGTCCACTTAATTGGTTTCCCAAAATGTGATATTGGTATTGATTTAATTCTGAATTTTTTCCACTGGCAATGTAAGTGTGTAAAATGATCAGAATAAGTCACTTATAGTTTCTCCTCATATGCAGTGTAAAATAAAAGCTGTGAAGTACTGATTCTACTTGCCTAGAACCAAAGAGCATGAATTCAGTTCCCCAAAAATACCTTCAGAAGCAGGACAGAAGGAAACACTCATCTGTGGAACACGCCTTGGCACTGATTGTCCGTGGGTTCCCCTTGATCTCTCAGCCTTTTTCATGATGGCTTGGGTAGGTGCATTTAGTTCTGGCCAATGGACTGTGAACAGAAGTGACATGTCCCAGTCTGAGCTGAGGCAGCTTGGGGCCGCAGTGCCTTCCTCAGTTTTCTCTTTCCTACCGTGGTGACTCGGAGGCCACACGTTCCAGGTTCCCCATCACAAATTTCAGAACCCTCAAAATCAGCTCATCTACAAAATGGGAATAATAATTTCTATTTTACAGGGTTGATAGGAGGATTAAAAACAATCTCACAGGGGAAAACCTGTAGCACAGTTTCCAGCACACAACAGGCATTCGGTAACTGAACCATATGTTGCCACGTCCTCAGAAGGGAAACTCGGGAATCTCCCTGCAGTTAATGGTGAAGGACTCAGTCCCAGGAAATTGCCTTGCAGGACACCTACGGCCTTTGAAGTTTTTTTTGTATGTAATAAGAGCACTTAAGATCTACCCTCTTAACAAATTTTAAGTACAGCAATGTTAACTATAGGCACAGTGCTATACCGCAGATCTCTAGAACTTAATTATCTTGCATAACTGAAATTTTATATCCATTAAACAAAAACTCATCTTCCCCTGCCCCAGTCTTTGGCAACCACCACTCGACTCTCTGCTTCTATGCATTTAACTATTTTAGATTCCTCATGTAAGTGCAATTAGGCAGTATTTGTCCTTCTGTGACTGGTCCATTTCACTTAGTATAATGCTCTCAAGATTCAGCCATGTTGTAGCATGTGGCAGGATTTCCTTCTTTGTTGATACTGAATAACATACAGCCTTCTGATGGTGATGAAAGAGAAATTTGTGTTTTCTATTCTCTTAAATACTTCATTTTTAGCTTAAAAATTATGCATACAATTTATGTTAGTCAAAAAAACTTAGAAAATACATATAAATCGTAAGTGGGGGGGAAGAAACCTCATAATTTTGACAGCAGAGATACTTGAATATCTTTCAAGACATGTTCCTAGATGTGTATCATAATGTATCATTATGTGTTTGGCTTTATAACCTGCTTCTTCCCCTTAGCAATGTTTTAGATCTGTCATTCCATATAGATAAGTACCTATAATCACTTATTACACAGCTGCATCGTATTTCATTGTGTGGACATAGCCTAGACTGTAGGTGATTTCCAAATTTTTGCTATTGCAATCAATACTGTGATCTTCAGTGCTGAAATAATCAAAAGGCAAAGTTGTATTAGCTCTGCTATCTAATTCCTGTCCCCACTTCTAACTCTCCTGTTTGTCCCTATTATAAATAATTAAAATGTTTTCCAGTCATACCTGTCTAATTATTTATTAATGGTTCCTAAGTCAAAAGATCATTGCTGGGATTAATTACAACAGAGACACTTGTTCGCACAAACCTAATCCTCATTTCCTATCAGAAACTACGCATGAATGTACATACTGAACTTCACAGACCAGAGTTATCTTTTATAACAAACAGATGTCAAGTAGGGTCTTCTTTGGTAAGGAGAGAATTATATGATTACTTAATAATTTAGACAGGAGAAAATTAGCTCCAAAATAAGGGAATTTGGGTATAAAAGCAGTTTTCTAAATTATTAGCAATGCTACAAAGCAGGAGTATGAGCTTGGAGTCAGACAAATGAGATTGTTTGACCCTAATCCTTATTTGCTGTGTGCTCTTGAGCAATTTACTCAAGTTCTCTGGGCCCCAGCTTCTTTATAAAATACTAATATCTACTGCAGAGTGGTTCTAAAGTTTAAAATGACAATAAAGAACATCGACTAAATTTTCACCATCCATTAACAGAGAAAGAAAGCAAACTCCCATTTTTCCACGCAGAAAGCCACAGAAGAGCACCAGGAGTGACATTTGCCTCCTTGATGGTTAAGACATGGAGAATGGCTAGAGTCAAGGGCTCCAACAAAGAAGCAGCTGTCTCTTAGTCCAATTCTATCTTTGATATCTCAGACCAACAGAGTTCTCCACTAATAGGATGGCCAAAGAATTTACATCCACACTGAGACACTTTTGAGATGTAACTGGGGCACTATAAATAGTTACCAGGAACAACAAGTGTGAACTTGACCTCTTCCAGGCAGAGTGGCCACCCTAGTATGAACCAAGTAAGGACCAGTCTATATAAAGCAAGTGGGGAAATCAGGTCATTTCATTTCAAAGTACTCATTAGAGCTGTTACAGTTATTCCCATGTGATTGAGAAAAAATAATTAAGTCAGACACAGACTGCAGTATGCACAAAGTTTATTTGACCTGTCCAGAACAACCTTTGGCACCATCTCTTTGAATGACCATTCTGTTACTAGTGTTCTTCTAGGAACTAAGCAAACTTCTTTCTCTCTCCATAAATCTTCATGTGTAATTTTATGAGATTTGTCGCATCTTTTTGATGTATTTTACATTTTTACACATTGCGTATATGCCAAGCTCTAGCCTAAATTTACTGGAACTACAAAGATGGCTGAGCCATAGTCTCTGCTTTCAAAAAACTCACAGTTAAGCTAGGAAGACAAATGAGGAAACCATTAACAAAAATATACAATGTTATCAATTCCGACATGCAAGTGTGTGCAAACACTAGGGAACACAGAGAAGAGGGCGATCAGCTCTTCTCTAGAAAGTATCGCTCAAGTGGTCATGTTTGAGACAACTCAAATAACATTTTCTAAGTGAAGAAGTGTGAGAAGTACCTTATATGTGCAGGGTTCAGGGAGCTTGAGAGTGTGAGATGTGTGAAGATCTGTTCCACCTGCAGTGTGGCTGCAGCCTACTGTGAAAGAGGGTGAAGCATTGGTTTCCAAAGTCTCTCTGGGTTCCTACAGCCCTCCCCAGCAGTGAAAACCAAAACTGAGCAGTCTCCTAGCTCCTGTCACCTCTTCAACAGAACTTCCAATGGCCCTAGGGCTTCAATACATTTTTTTTGAACTTCCGTAATGGTAATGTTACTGTCTCTCTCAGTATCTTAAAGTGTGTGTGTGCATGAATGGGATGCTACATGTCCACTAAACTCTACCAGCTTTTTGCCATGTTTTCGTACCAATGAAAACTTCGTGAATGGTTTCCATACACTGACCTTTAAAACACCCTTGTGTGATTGATTTTTAGATGAGTTTTTCCTTACAGGATTCAAAACTGGTACATTCATATGGGCAACCGATATAAAACCAACACCCTCTACTGAGTTTGCATCCTTTTATAAGCGTTTTTCTGCTATGATTTCTGTAGGGTATTAAAAAAAAATCAATGTGATTCTAAATAATTCTGACCTCTTTAGAAGCAACAAATGGTGTATTTGATTCAAGGCATTTCCCATGGTGTTTTAAAGACAACAAAATGAGCAGTCCAGCCATATGGAAATGGGATAACTCAAAGGCAGGTCCATCTCAGAGGGCCCATTCACTCACCAGCAGAGAGAGTGTTCTAACGGAGGAGAGCAGGGTGAGGAGAGAGCCCCTGGGTTTGAGGATGGAAGGAAGAGATGAAAGGTTGTCCAATAGTTTTACAAATGGGCCTCTATGAGCCTCTATTATGCTGCTTCTTTATAAGTAACAGAATCTCAATTCAAACTAGGCTCAGGAAAAACAATCCTTTTTAAAGGATCCACTGATTATCTTAGCTGAAAAATTCAGAGGTAGGACTGATCAGACAGGCCTGAATATAGATACTCAGAGGATATCATTGAAATGTATCTCTTTCTGTCTCTCAACTCTGCTTTCTTACTTGTCAGCTTCATTCTCAAGCCGCTTCTCCTATCATACTGACAAAATAGTGGCTCAATGGTTCATATCTCTACAGCTCAGAACCTTGGTTGAAAGATAGCTTCTCTTTGCCACAAGTTTCAGTGAAGTTCTTGGATTGAGTGTCGTTGAACCAGCCTGGGTCATGTGTCAGAACCTGAACCAATCACCACATGCAGGGCATGAAATAAGCTGATGGGCCAGGGCTGTGTCATCCCACATCTTAGATGAGGGGTGGAGGGTAGGAGTCAGGCAACTCCACCTGGGCTGATGGACTGAGCTACAAGGAGCAACAGCTCACCTATGGTGATGAATGACTCACTGTTTCCCATCTGTTTCTCTTCTTCCTAACTACACATTCTAATGATAGTTCCTAGCCTCTTGACAGCTGTGACCATGTGACTGGGGTCCAACCAGTGGAAGGTGAGGAAAAGTAATATGTATTGCCTCTAGGCCCACCAGACTGGAAGCTGTGAATAAAAGATAGCAGAAACACAAAATCAAAAAGAAGTCTAGGTCCCTAAATCTTTATCACATGGAGGGAAACTGCCCACCAAACATCCATTGTGGATATTCTATCATGTTAAAAACATTACACATGTTGAGAATTTGTTATAGCAGCTAACATTATCTTCACTAATAAGGAACAATTTTAAAAAAAAGACATTTGTAAACTGAACAGGCAAAACAACTCATGTCTACTACAAAGCTTCTATGCCTTTAGTGCTGAAGATTTCAGACATCCTGATGGGTTTAATCAGACACTTACCATGGCCTAATGGAAGCATTGGTCAAAGAGTCAAAAGACAGGGTTCAAAAGGCTCTGCTACTGATGACTGTGTGACACCAGGCATGTCACTTCTCTCTGACCTTCATTTTCTTCATCTGCAAAATGGCAATTGCAATATCTGTTTGACTGCCTGACTGTAAGAATCAAATACAATTATGTGAGTTTGAGTGTGATGTAGACTATATAAAGCCCTGGGCTGGCCTGTAAACAAACCAATAACCTGACGCTGTCAGAAGCAATGAAAAGCACATGGATTCACCCAGTTGGTTAGAGCAAAGCATTAATGAGTCTATTTGGTCTCACACAGAAAAATGTTTTGTCTCGTTCATAGAACCATAAAAATTAGCACTGGGCTAGGCTTTAGGAAGAAAAACCTAAGCAAGATATATTAATACATCCTGCCTTGGGGAGAAAGACAGCACAGCTGTGACCAAGTCTGCTATAAGACAAGGTTGAAACCTTCCTCCCTTCTCACCATTTTGTTCCATTCTCACTCAAATCCTATCCTCTATACTCAGAAGTTGGCTTCTTTGTTTGTTTGTTTACATCTTCCTAAATTAGTCACTACTCAGGCTTCTTTCCTTATCCTCTTGAACCAGTAAAATCCAGTCTAGTCCACCTGCCACAAGGCTGCTGAGTGATCCTTCCAAAATACAATCATGCCATTTCTCTGGGCCTAGAAACTTCTGTTATCCTGAATTCAAGATGCACGGAATTATTTTACCACAGCTTTCAGGACCCCTAACAATCGGGTCTCAACCTACCTTTTCTAGTTTTATTACCCCCAGTCCAGGTCAAACAGACCTCTTCTTCATTCATTCCCTGGGTACCCCAGCTGCTTTCAAGACTTTTGTCTCTGCCTGGGAGTTCGGGGGTCCAGGCAGCAAATGGAGATAAGCTCAGGAGATCAGAGCTGGAGACATAGATTGGGAATATCTCTATAAAAGGAAGAGCTGAAAGCGTAGAGCTGGTGAGCTCAGTGGTCAGTGCAGGTGGGGAAGAGAAGGTAAGAAGAGCCTCGAGGAAGTCAGGGAAGGTGGAGGGAGGGAAATCTCAGGTAGATTGGTGTTTGAGGAGGCACTGTGAGTGGAAGGAGGAGGCTCCAAAGCAGAGAAAGAACACAAAGACGTTGGTGTGGGAGGAGAAATGGAAGCAGGAAGCAGCACAGAGCCCAAGGAAGGAGATGGTGACAAGAAGGAGGGAGGATGACTAGCATCAAATACTGCAGGGAGGTAGGTGGGCAAGGAGAGAGAAGAAATCTCAGTGGTTTGGGCTAGGAGAGAGTCAGAATTTTTTTTATTGGAATAACTGAGGCAGGAGCCAGGAGGCAGTGGGTTCAGGAACGAAGAGGAGATAAGGAAAAGGAGGCAGTGGAAGGAGCTCACCTTTCAGGAAGACTGGCTTAAGGTTACTTGGGCCAGCTCTCTAAAAAAGCAGCCCACTGTGGCTGGCACTGTGGTGCTGGGGGTCACAGGGAGTCACTCTCTGCCTTACCCTGTGGAGATTTCAGCAGCGACTACCTGTTTCTGATGGCCCTGTCAGGCTGCTGTAGCCTGAGCTGTTTCTCACCATCATTTGAAAGGAACCTAACAACAGGTGCTGAAATCTCATTTGCGGCAAAGCGCCTTCCTGCTTCACTGCCACCTCCTCCTGCACTCACCTGGCTCACAAATATCTTCCATAGAGAGCTCCTGGAGGCCACTTCACACAACTTGCTAACATAGAAGCCATCCCTGGGGAAAACCATGGACAGGACTCCTCATCCTGAGCACAGGACTTCAGAGGATCAAAAACATGGTTCCTCTTGGCTGCAGGTTTGGACCTTCGGCAAGTCACATCTGTCGGACCCTCAATTTCTTCTTCTGTCAAATAGGGACAACAGGGCTTTTTTTAACCTTAGAGGATAGAAAAGTCAGAAAATGGATGTTAAACGTCACAGAAAATTGTAAAGCTTCCCTGGAGGGTTTGTTATGAACAATGTTCTTCTGATTGTGAAAGTGCACATTTGCATAGAGCTTCCCAGACATGGCATCTTCAACTCCTCTCTTTCTCACATAACCTGCATCAAAAATCCTGTTAGCTCTACCTTCTACATAAACCATGCTTCCAACCATTTCTCTCCACCTCCCCTACAATCACTGCAGCCCAAGCCATCATCATGGGTCTCTTGGAAAATTGCAATAGCTATGCAGCTAGTTTGGGGACTTAAGATGCTGTATTCCAGCCTCTTTTCCCTCAAAGCAGCCAGAATGACCTTTTCCAAAATGTAGCCATCACAGCATCCTTCCCTCAAAACCCTCCAATGGCTTCTCACTGTGTGTGCAAAATAATCTCAAGTCCCTGCCATGCCCTAAAAGGCCCCTGCCCCGTGACTTGCCTTCCACCGTTCAGAAGCTTCTTGCAGTTCCATGACCCTTTCTCTGCACTGACACCACGCTTGCCCCACTCCGAGGCTTCTGCTTTGATGTGGGAGCCACTTCTTTATTGTATATCACGCAGGTCTTCACTCGGCCTCTTCAGAAAGGTCTCCCCAACTATGTTATTTCAAAGCCCCACTTCCCAGCATGCCAGCCCCATCTGCACCTCAACTCTTTCCCTCTTCATCCCGTTATCCTATTGTATTTGTCTTTGCAGAGCATTGATGTCATGTTTGCATGTGTTAGTTTCATATCTAACTCCCCCAATCAAATGCAACTTTTGTTACGACAAGGACTTGCTTCTGTCTTGTTATCCTCAGCACCTAGAAGAGTGCCTAATAGGTCACAGGCCCTGAATAAGTATCTGTTGCATGAAAGAATGCATGAACCAGTGTCCTTCCCACATTTGTCTAGCGTGGCAGTGTCCTAAATTCCGTCCAGCTCACTCCACACAGCCCAGCTCCCTGTACCAGTAGACGACTTCCCTCTGAGCCCCTCATCCTGCCAATCTTGACTCCTTAAAAGGGAAGGAAAAGAGCTGTTTGCTTAATTTGATCAAAAGAACTGCTTTTCACCAGTATGGGTGGGACCTTTTGAGTAGCAGCAAAAGGTACAATCTTTATCTTTTAAAATATGACTCTAGTAAGATGTGGATACATTCTCATTGTAAAACATTCCAACCCAGTTGTATACAGAGTAACAAAATTCCTTCCCCTTTACACACATGCCAACCCCACTCCACATCCCCACCAGACACTACTATCTAATGTTTCCTTGAAGACACTTTCTCTGCACCGACACGTACTTTGTAGACAGATACATACAAATCTCCCTTTGAAAGAATGGTGTCACACTGTGTCTTGTGCGGCAACTTACTCTTAGCAATACATTTTATGGATCTTTGGGCCTTAGTTCATCTAGAACTACATTCTTTTTAGTGGTTGAGTGGTACTCCTTGGTAGAGATGCAATCAAACTTTCTTTAACGCAGTGTGGAAGGAATAGATAGGCCAGATCTTATTTTTGGCTACTACAAACACTGCTACGACCAACTTCCTTGTTCACACAATGCAGTACACATCAATGTGTCTGCAGGAAAGATACCTAAAAGACAAAGAGTCTCAATCATATTCATGAACAGTTAAAAATAGAAATAATTATACTATACAATAATGTTTTATCAAGAGACCAATCAATAACTCCATTTTCCAAAGACCGACTATTGAATATAATGATAGAGGAGAGGGAATTAACAGTTAATAAGGGCCTCCGATGCTTTCCATGGGTATTTCACATCCAACCTTACAAGCACTCAGCAGGGTGGGTATTGTTGCGCTATGAAACTGGAAGAAACTGAGGCTCAGAGCAAGGAGGTGCCACACCCAAAGCCCCCAACAATTAAGCAGCAGAGCCGTGACCCAACCCAGGCTTGTTTGCAAAGCCCACTATTTTTGCAGTACACCATGGATTTTCCTTTTCAACCTCCTCTTTCTGCTCAATAGAAAAAATTTTTTTTTTGCCCATGAAACTTGCTCATCTGCAATCACTCATTCCAATTCACCTGTTGTTTCACCTAAAAACTATCCTCCTGCTTCACTGCGCATCATTAAAACAAGAGGACCATCGGAAGTGTGTGTGCCCTCACAGAAAATTCCCTCTGTATCCTTTCTTAGGAGACAGAAGAGAGGTCTCTTTTCAAGGCTGTCTCCTACCTATGAGAATTCATTGATACTGTCACAGCTTCGGCTGGTGACTGGGACTTCTGAGAGTTCTGCCCTGTCCTGGAGCAGGGAGTGTAGAGGAAAGGGGTCCCTTAGAACATTTAGCCAATGCAAGCAAACAATTTCTCAGTATCAAAGGATGCTCCAAGATGTCTGGATAGCTTTACTCTCAAATAAAGAAAACAGAAAAGGTAGCTGGGCTTGGTGGCTCACACCTGTAATCTCAGCACTTTGGGAGGCAGAGGCAGACTGATTACTTGAGGCCAAGAGTCGAGACTGGCCTTAACAACAAGGCGAAACCCCGTCTCTACTAAAAGTACAAAAATTAGCCAGGCATGGTGGTGCAAGCCTGTAGTCCCAGCTACTCGGAAGGATGAGGCTGAGAGAACCGCTTGAGCCTGAGAGGTGGAAGTTGCAGTGAGGCGAGATTGCACCGCTGTACTTTGTCTCAAAAAAAAACCAGAAAAGGCAAGGGGGGCCAAATGTGCACCCATGAAGACGGTCTGGGGGTCAAAAGCAATTCAAAGGAAAGCTAAATTGTAGATGATTATGCAGACGCAGGGGTCACGGATCAAGAGACCCCAGTGTGACAGGGCTGGAAGGGGCCCGAAATATCTGCCTGCCCAACATCACGTCCACAGCTTGGGTGTCTCCTGCAGCATACAGGCCCCACCGACAGGGGGCACAGTACAGTCCCAAGCACTAAGGTCTGCCTTTGCACATTCCCCGCCTGTTCGGGAGCTCTTCCTTCTGGTAGTCTAAAACTCACCTGCCTTTCCTTCCACTCCCTTCGCTCCAGGTCTATTCCCTTGAGACCCCACTGAACAAGCCCAGTCTTGCCTCTCAGAGACAGCCCTTCCAGCCCTGAGAAATGCCCCAATTCCCCAGCGTCTGTGACACCTTCACAGCAGGTCTGAAGGGACTGCAGGATAGAAGCTTTCTTAACCAACAGGTCTAGCCTTTCTGGTTAGGAGAGCTGTCTGGACAAAGAAAACCAATCCCACTTGTCTTTTGAATCTGCAGCCAGATGGGGAGGCAACAATAGCCCCGGGAGAAGTGGGGGAGGACCTGCCTCTTCACATCTTAATGAAGGTGTGAACTTTGAAGCTTTATTATGAACACTTGAAAGCTTACCCCTGGCTAAGCTCCTTTCAGCTGCTCACTGTCACCCTGGATAATGAGGCCGCAGCTGTGTGGGAAGCACTGGGGCAGGAGACGGGGAGGCCCAGAGTTATCTGCAGGCAGGAGTCTCCCAGGCCCTGGCAGAAAAGCCACCCTTGGCTGTGACCACTGCCCCATGACCAGGCCCCTGGGGACTTTTGGGGACAAGGAACTCTCTGTTCAAACCAAAGGAGGGCAGTAACCCCATTAGGGACAGGAGAAAGGCCTGAAGAGTCCTATTCCTTTTTTTTTTTTTTAACCTTCTAGGTAATAAAAATAATGACTCACACCTGGAGGGCACCTTGCATCATCCCCTCATTTAAATTCACAGAAAAGTCTCTGTGGGGCAAAAAGGACAGTGGCACAGAGAAGACTGTGACCCTGCATGAGGTCACTTGGCCAGTAAGTGGCAGGTCAACTAGTTCCAACCCCAGTTTTTTTCCACCCCATAAGCGTCACTTTCCTTGAAACCTTCAGGTGGAGTCTTGAGGTATCCACTAAAATATCAAAACATGATTAGTATGCAAACCACAAAAGAATAGTCGATATTGAGTCCTTTTTATGTGCCTAGCACGGGTGTCACTTAATCCTCACAACAACCAAATCAGGTAGGTATTATTACAGACGGGAAACAGAAGTAGACAGAAGTGACTTACCCAAGGTCACACAGCCAGCAAGTGGCCAGGTCACATTTGAACTGAAGCTTTTTTAGAAGCGTATTTTTCTTGGCCGCATTGTGACTGTAATACCTGCTTATTATAGAAACTGGGAAAATCCAAAGATAGAGAAAAAAAGAAAATAAAGGCCCCACTGCCAAAACATGCGTGTTATATTCACCTCCTGGCTTTTTGTCTAGGCACTTATATTTTACACGCATTCATTCAATATGCATTTATTGAGTGCCCGTTGTGTACCAAGCACCATTCTGGATACTGGGGATTCAAAGGTGAACCAGAACAGCAGGTCCCTGTCCTCAGGGGATCGACATTCTAGGGGCGCCTTCCTGTGTATTTCAGTGGCCCTGGTCAACTGCCTGGCTCCCAGGCTTTCTCCTGCAGAACTGCCCTCCATATAAAGTGCCAGAGGGCTCTAACCATAGTTTAAAGGGCACCAAGGCTCATACGACATCTACTCAACATCTGCGTGCTCAGTGTCTCTGTGCCGATGGCCAACACAGCAGCAATAAAAGTGCTGGACTTCCTTCTTGCTCTCAGTTTCCACAAGGATAGAAAGTTACTCTAGATGCTCTGTAGGGCAGGGGTCCCTGAGCCCCAGACCGCAGACCGGTACCAATCCATAGCCTGTTAGGAACTGGGTTGTACAGCAGGAGGTGAGTGGCGAGCAAGCAAGTATTGCCTGAGCTCCGCCTCCTGTCAGATGAGCAGCAACAGTAGATTCTCATAGGAGTACGAACTGCGCATGCGAGGGATCTGGGTTATGTGCTCCTTATGAGAATCTCACTAATGCCCGATTATGTGAGGTGGAAGGGTGTCATCCCAAGATTATCCCCCAAACCCCACTGAAAAATTGTCTTCTGTGAAACTGGTCCCTGGTGCCAAAAATGTTGCAGACCACTGCTGTAGGGTATCAAATATGTCATTTCCATGATTGCAGAACAGCAACCGATTGCAAGACATAATGGGTTTCTTGGACAGCGTGAGCTTACAGGTTAGAAAATGGAGCCAGGCCTACCCCTCCTAGTTGGGGCAGGAGAACAGCTTCCTAAGTATTAAACCCCCATTTTCTAAACAGGGAAACTGAGGCTCAGAGAATTAAAAAGTCATTTGCCCAAAGTCACCCTGAGCTAGGAATCAGTCAGGTCTGTGCAGCCTGGCCAGCTTTGAAAGTCAATAGAACTAGGGATTGTCAGTATCTCAGAAGACACAGATGACCCAGTTATAATCCCAAAATGGAAGAATGTGATCTGTTCAGCCAAGTTCCACAGCAGGGAATCCAGTCAGCAGCTGAGACTCTGGAGTTATGGTTGGCAAATTTTTTGTCTCAGGACCCCTTTAACAACTAATAAAAATTATTGAGACTCTCAGAGTTTTGTGTATGTGAATGCCCAGGTGTGGGCAGCTGAACCCCAACTGCCCTATCAATACTGCGTAAGGAATTAAAACTGAAAATGTTTTAAATATTTGTGAATGCATTCTAAAATAATATCTGTTAATATAAATAATGTATTTTTATTTTAACAAACTATATTTTCTGAAACAAAAAAAAATTAGAAGAAAGGCATTGTTTTACATTTGTGCAAATCCAGAGCTGGATTTCCTCACCTGCGTCTTCTGTCAATCTATTGCAATGCATTGTTTCATTTGAAGTATGTAAAGAAAATCCAACTTGGAGAGGTAGTTGGGAAAGGGAGAAATCTTTTAATAGCTTTTTGCAGGTAATTGTGGTTATTCTTCATACCAAAACTCAATGTGTGGTAGCTTCCTAAAAATTAGTTGCAATGTGACATCTGAATACCTATCAACAAACTTTTCATACTCGGTAACATTAAAATTTGCTGGTCTATCTTGTGTTTTGAATGGTTCTTTTACAAATGCATGTTTTGAGTTTGGTTGGTTGGTTTTGTTTTTGTTTTTGTTTTTGTTTTTGAGACAGTGTCTCACGGTGTCACCCAGGCTGGAATGCAGTGGTGCCATCTCGACTCACTGCAACCTCTGCCTCCCGAGCTCAGGTGATCCTCCTGCCTCAGCCTCCCTAGTAGCTGGGACTACATGCGTGTGCCACCATGCCTGGCTAATTTTTGTATTTTGTGTAGCGACAGGTTTTTGTCCATGTTGCCCAGGCTGGTGTTGAACTGGAGTCAAGTGATCTGCCCGCCTTGGCCTCTGAAAGTGCTGGGATTACAGGCGTAAGCCACCGCACCTGGCCTTACACATGTGTGTTTTGTAATATCACGCATTGGTCATTTGGAAAGTCCTGACTCCAGGATTTACAGAGATCCTCCAAGTGTTGACACATTTCATTGTAATAACCTCTGGAAAGCTTTACTATATGAGAGAACGAGAATGGAAAAAGGCAAATGATATTTAAGTACTATTAGTGAAAATAGTTTTGACTCTGGGGGTTCCCTGAAAAGATCTCAGTGACCCTGCAGAGGTGCACAGACAACCCTTCAAGAACTACTGCCCTGGAGTGAGGAACATGTGATGACCACTGGGAAATCCAGGTGTGGGCCGCTGAACCCCAACCCACTGAAGGCAGGAAATGCACAGAAAGTGGGAACCAAGACAGAAGACCAGTCCTATAGTTAGGAAAAGACAGATTATGTGTGCCTGGGAAGGTGCTCCAAGGGCATCCCCCATGAGCAGCAAAAGATCATTGAGAAGCATTAAAGGGTCCCAACAGGGAGGGCCCAGTCTCTAGACCCAGGATCAGAGAGTGCAGCGAAGTCTCACTGAAGATTCAGCCTACCTCCCTCCCCAGCTAGACAGTGTCTGGAAATGCAAAGAGATACCGGCTTAATGGAGCTAGGTCGGCAGAGGCTGGAGTCAGGTGTTTGAGGTGGATACTGGTAAGGGTGAACGTGTATGGAATGAACATCTGATCCTGACTCTGCCCATCTCTTTGGGGGGTCAAAATAAAAGGAGTCCATAAAAAACATGATCAAGTGACAAGAGATGACAAGAGGGGAAGAGAAGAAGGACCCAGGAGAAATAGGCTCCCAGTTTGGCCAACTGCTTTGCATTCTCTGCACCATCACCTGACTTTCCAGGAAGTGTCTCATGTCTTCATTCTCTTGCTACAGTCCTGGGTAAATCTTTTATCACCTCTCTTCTTGTAACTGGTCTCTCTGCTTTCAGGGTTGGCGCCTCCAATCTACCCCCTAGCCTTGCTGTCAGACTTTTCTTTCTGCAATCCAGATTTGATCAGATCTTACCCCTATTTAAAACTGTTAGGTTAAAAAAAAACGGTAAGATATTCTCTCCAATTACCCATGGAGTCAAGGCTGGCCCAGTCAGTACTCAATACACATACATATTAGACACCACCATTCCCTGCTTGTCCTCCAATTATCGTAGAACCTCTCTGTCTGGTCTTAGCTCCACCCTTGCTCTTTGGTCTACTCCTATGTCTTCTCAATGTACACACTTCTTAAGTCTGTCTCCCACTTCTAGTCCTTTGAGGGTGCATGTTAGCTTCCCTGGTTTGAACATCCAGCGCTCTCTAGCTGTTGTTCTGTTGTTTGCTTTAACCTCTATGGTATGAAGGAAATTGGGCCCCCAGAGATGTCCATGCCCTAATCCCCAAATCCTTACAGTGCAAAAGAGACTTTGCAGATGTGATTAAGGGTACAAACCTTGAAATTGGGAGATTATCCTGGATGATCTGGGCGTGCCCGATCTGATCACATGGAGTCCTTACAAGTAGAGAACCTCTCCCAGCTGAGTCAGAGAGGGAGCTGCCACTATGGAGGCAGAGGCAGGGAGATGCAATGTTTCTAGGAAGGTGGAAGAAGTGGCACATGAGTTGAAGAATACAGGTGGTCTGTGGAAGCTGGAAAAGGCAGGGAGATGGATGTTCCTCTAAAGCCTCCACCAAGAAGCATAGCCCTACTGACACCCTACCTTCAGCCCAGTGAGACCTGGGTTGAACTTTTGACCTATAGAACTATCAGATAATAAATCTGTGCTGTTTTAAGCCACAAAGCTTATGGTAATTTGGTACAGCAGCAGTAAGGAACTGATACACTACTCCCTCCACCTTTATTCTGGAAAGTTTTCCTATCTGACGAGGCTTAGGTATCAGGGACATTTCCTAGCTTGCCCACGAAGTGGGATGGGGTGGCAGAACCATGTCGTAAGTCAAAGCCCACCTCAACTGGGCAACTATGAGCCAAGAGGTGTGCATTATTGCACGGTGGTCAAAGCACAGCTCCCGGAGGCTGCGAGGCCTGTCTCCACCATGCTGGATTTGTCTGCTTGTCTAGTTTACTCCCGAACCTTTGAAATGTGAGGGTTTCATTTGTTCCTGTGAATGATCTGTAACATGTATTTCCCATGCCTGAGTTCTCCAGAACCACTGTCCACTTAACCTAGAAACAGAGAAGGAAAGCAAAGGCCATAGCATCCAGTGTGCCTGCCACATCAGCCTCCCCTCTGATTCTCAAGTGGCTGTGGACTGGAATTAAAAGTATCAAAGGATCCATAGTTTCTCTCACCCTGTAGGTTGTGTGTTTACCCTGTTGATAGTTTCTTTTGCTGTGCAGAAGCTCTTCAGGTTAATTAGATCCCATCTGTCACATTTTTGCTTTTGTTGCAATTGCTTTTGGCATCTTCATCATGAAGTTTGCCCGTGCCTATGTCCTGGATGGTATTGCCTAGGTTGTCTTCCAGTGCCCACTGGATAAAGAAAATGTGCTCCATATATACCATGGAATACTATGCAGCCATGAAAAAAACGAGATCATGTCCTTTTCAGGGCCATGAATGGAGCTGGAGACCATTATCCTTAGCAAACTAACACAGGAACAGAAAACCAAAAACCGCATGTTCTCGCTTCTGAGTAGGAGCTAAATGATGAAAACACATGGAGACATCGAGGGGAACAACACACATGGGGGCCTATCAGAGGGCAAACAGTGAGAGAAGGGAGAGGATCAGGAAAAATAACTAATGGTTACTAGACTTAATACCTGGTGATGAAATAATCTGTACAACAAACCCCCATGACATGACAAACTTGTACATGTACCCCTGAACTTAAAAGTTAAAAAAGAAAAAAAGATGTCAAAGAGGAGCAAAACACAGCACAAAGGTTGGGAGGAAGCCACTTTTAGGATTTGAATGTTATGTCTGATGTGACCTTGCTGTGTGACCTTTGGGCTAGTTGCTTAACCTCTCTGAGCCTCAGTTTCTTTATCTGTAAAATTTACACAAGAATGTTGACTTGCAAGTTTGCTGTAAATATTAGGCAATAAAATGTATAGAATGTTTCAAAAGAGTACCTGGCACACAGTAGGTACACAGCCAACAGCATCTAATAGGAATAGAACTCAAAAGAACACAGAATATGTGGAGTTAATATTGGTGACACACTGTAACCACTAGGGGGTGCTCAAAAACCCCTTTCACTCTGTCCCGAAGGAAAAATATCTAATCTTTGTGAGACTAAGATCACAATTGGACGTTGCCTAGGAGATAAAGTCTTCAGTGGAAGGAACAGAAAAGTTGAAACTTTCTATATCAAAGCTTCCATGTCAAGAGATCTGTGTCTCGGATCTCTCTTTTGGGTGTCTTTTCTCAATCCCCTCCCATATGGCTGGAGTAGTCAGAGACCCAGCGCAGTGGTGTGCTGCAGACCAAGGACTGTTAAATTTTCAGGAATTCTGTTTAACAGCTATTATTAAATACCAAATCATACAAATTTACAAGTAAATAAATCATTATAAACAAGAGTAGTAAATACTCAAAAATCATTATTTCACTGTGTTTTACTGTCAGCTCTGATGTTGAGGTCACGTGTATTGTATCTTTACGGTGGAAATATTATCTAATACTGTGCTACTGCATGTCTTCCCAGCCCAACATTCAGTGGGGTCATGCTGGTAACTTGAAATTGGCCATGGTGGGAGTATTTGCACCACAGAAATTGGCAAACACTACAAACCAGGGCTTGATTTATTGTTCTGTTGATTATTTCGGGCAGGGGCCAATAAACTACATTCCATGGGCCAAATTTGGCCCACTGCCTGTTTTGTAGAGCCAACTGTGAAATCACAGGCTAGCGCTGTGAGCTGCAGAGACTAAGCTGGACATCCCCCTCTGCTCTACTTCCCCTTTGCTCCCAGCACCTGCCTCTCTGGCTGGTGACCACACATCACCACTGCCTAGGATCTATGCCGGTTGCCATCTACACATTGGAGACTGCTATTGGCAACTGCTGAGCATGATGCAAGTAGAATCTCAGGCTGGGAGTTGGTAACTTGACGAGTCACCCCACCTCTGATCAGCTGCGCAAGCTGAGAAGAATGGACTCTCTGAAAGAAGAAAAGGGAAAACTGGGATCTGGATGTCACTAGGGCAGACAGTGAGATTGATCTCGGCAGTCAGCATGAGCTGCTGCCCTTGTTGCGGGCAAAGTCCTTGTGGAGAAGCATTGCTCCTGTGTTGGAGGATGGCCTCTGGCTGGGAGAAACATGGTCCAACAGTGACTACAGTTGGTTTTCTGAAGCTCTGAGAGTAGCTCAGGCTAGCAGGCAGCTACCAAGTGAGTGAGTGCTATTAGGGACTCCCCAGGAGCTGTGAAAGTACACACAAGGGAACTAAAACAGCCTGGGGTGAGGAGGGGCCAGAGAAGATGTCTTGAGAAGAACTCTCAGCTGGAGCTGAGAGCTGGGAGAAGAACAAGAGCTAGCGAGGCAGTTGAGAGGTAAGAGTGTTTGGGGTAGAGGAAGCACTCAGGCAAAGAAACGGGAGTCAGAACATCCTGGTCCATGACCGGGGGACCTCAAGGTGATCTGTGCATGAACAATAGGTGCCTGGCGGGGGTGGAGACAGAGGATTGGCAGATCATACAGATCCCATGTCTTATTCTAAGAAATTTGGATCTTAAAGTATGATGGGGAGTTTCTCCAAGTGGATTTGAATTTTAGATATATCCCTTCAGCAGGAAACGTACAGCAGGGGCCCCCAACCCCAGGACCATGGACCAGTAACTGTCCATGGTCTGTTAGGAACGGGTTGCATAGCAGGAGGTGAGCGGCAGGTGAGCGAGCATTACCACCTAAGCTCCAGTTCCTGTCAGATCAAGAGTGGCATTAGATTCTCATAGGAGTGTAAACCTTATTGTGAACTGCACATGCAAGGGATCTAGGTTGTCTGCTCCTTATAATAATTCAATGCCTGATGAAACCATTCCCCACTCACCTGTCCGTGGAAAAATTGTCTTCCACAAAACTGGTCCCTGGTGCCAAAAAGGTTGGGGACCACCAACATGGAGGACTAGTGTTGGGGGGAACACTGGAGTTAACGAGATCATTAAGGAAGCTGTTGAGTAGTTCTAATAAGGGATGCAAAGACTCCATAAAATTGTGTGACAAATGAGGTAGCATTGCGTATTGGTTGCGATACAGGCTAAGTTATTATAAGAAAGAGGTCCAAATACAGTGGCTTAAATGAGATGTAAGTGTATTTCTTTCCCACAATTCTAGCCAAAGCTAGGTGGGTGGCTGACGGTGGGCAGACATCTCTGCTTTGCAAAATCATCCAGAAATCCAGCTGGCTGGCCTGCTCTGCCAAACCCAACATGTGGCTGCCATTGCTGGATCCAAAGCTGCTACTGCAGTTGTTGCCATTCCCCAGCCGGCAACAAAGGGTAGAGAAAGTCCAGGGCAGCAAGCAGCCTTGGCTTTAAGGAGATGTGGTTGTACATATCACGGCTGTCATGCTTAGCTCAAGGAAAGTCTAGGAAATGTAGTCCATGGCAGGGTGGACATGTGCCCAGCTAAAACTCAGGGAGTTCTATTATCCAAAGGTATATGAGGGGAATAGACTCTGGGGTGGAGCTGGCAGTCTCTTCACCGCAGAAACAGAGAAAAGATGTCAGAGTCAAAGAGATATGTTAAAAATCAAATCAACAAGATTTTTCAGTCTGGATTCTCAACTGCAAGCAAGAGAAATGGACTCATACGTAAGCAGAAAAGGTATTTAAGAAAAGAAACATTGGATGTTTACAAATCGCTGGAAAGGCTAGAGAACTGGTTCAGAAAATTGGCAGGCGCCAAGGACGGCTAAGCAGACAAGATATTCAGGAATAGGAGCTGCCTGAAGTGAAACGCACTGCTGCCAACACCAGGTATGGGGTGCTGTGCACCAGCGCTGCACGCCAGATGCTGTCATGGGCACCATTGCCACCACCCATTCCCTACTTCTTTGCATCACTTGAAAAAGTTAAAGCCAGGTGCAGTGGCTCACATCTGTAATTCCAGCATTTTGGGAGGCCGAGGTGGGAGGATCACCTGAGGCCAGGAGTGTGAGAACAGTCTTGGCAACATAGCAAGACCCACTCTCTACACAAAATTTTAAAATTTGCCAGGCATTTCGTGCTCACCTGTAGTTCCAGCTACTGGTGAGACTGGGGCAGAATATTGCTTGAGCCCAGGAGGTCAAGGCTGCAGTGAGCTAGGATCATACCTCTGTGCTCTAGCCTGGGTGACAGAGAACTATCTCAAGAGAAATAAAAAGTCAGGAAAATGGGGAGGATAACTCCTCACTCCTTAAGTACATGTATGGCATGGAGACTTCCTTCCAAAGAGTACAGCATGGAAAGGGGGGCAATGGTTTGCTTTGCAGTGGAAAAGCTGAAGAATCACAGAAAGTGAGGTGTAAGGACAAGGTAGGAGTTGAGGATAATACCCAGGTTACTGACTCAGGATACTAAGTGGATGGTGGAGCCATTCCATAAAATGAGAAGCCCAGGAGTAGAAGCCACTGGAGGAAGAAATATAAGTTCCACTTTGGATATGTTGAAATTGGGGAGTTCATGGAAATGTCCCATAAGGAAATAAATATATGCATGTGGATCATGAAGAAATGGTCAAGGCTGAAGATGAGATTTTGGGAGTTACCAGCACATAGATTGGAGTGAACAAGATCCCTAAGGAAAGCACGTTGAAAGTAATGAGACGCTGGGTGCGGTGGCTCACGCCTGTAATCCCAGCACTTTGGGAGGCCAAGGCGGGTGGATCAGTAGGTCAGGGGATCGAGACCATCCTGGCTAACACGGTGAAACCACATCTCTACTAAAAATACCAAAAATTAGCTGGGCATGGTGGCAGGCGCCTGTAGTCCCAGCTACTCTGGAGGCTGAGGCAGGAGAATGGCGTGAACCCAGGAGGCAGAGCTTGCAGTGAGCTGAGATCGCACCACTGCACTCCAGCCTGGGTGACAGAGCGAGACTTCATCTCAAAAAAAAAAAAAAAAAAGAAAAAAGAAAGTAATGAGAAAGCTGGAGACCCAACTCTAAAGAAATCAACATTAAATCCTGGGGAGCGGGGAGTTCACAGTCCCTTGGAAAAAATGAAACAAGGAAAAGGTGGATAATCAGGACACAGGAGTGTCACTGAGGCCAGTTGAGGGGACACTTTGAAGGAGTGAGTAGTCAACACTGTCCATTGCTACAGAGAAGCCAAGTCACCTAGAGTCTGGGGAGGGCTCACCAGGTCTGGAAATGGCCAATATTCGAATGGAATATTTCAGATGAATTCCTTTGCAGGCAACTGCAGTGAGTTGAAACCCTGAGAGACTAGATAACCCTTGCCCAAAGTCTGGCTATGAAGGAAAAATGGAAATCGGTGTTTCTAGAATGAAATATCAGCTTGAACAAGGATTCTTTAATTAGAAAACACCTGAATAAATTCTGTGTTGAGAAGGAAAAGTTGGTAGAGAGAAGAAGTTGAAATACAGGAGAAAATAAGGTGAGATGCTTGCTGGTCCCGGAATAAGGGTCGGCAAGTGGGCACTGGTAGAGGAAATGGTCTTCCAAAATGACATGATTTGACTCTGCCCCACCCAAATCTCATCTTGAATTGTAATCCTGTTGTGTTGACGGAGGAGCCTGTAATCCCCATGTGTTGAGGGAGGTGATTGAATCATGGAGGCGGTATCCCCCATGCTGTTATTGTGATAGTGAGTTCTCACGAGATCTGATGGTTTTATAAGTGACAGTTTCTCCTTCACAGGCTCTCTTTTCTGCCCCCTTGTGAAGAAGGCACTTGCTTCTTCTTTACCTTCTGCCACAATTATAAGTTTCCTGAGGAACTGTGGGTCAATTAAACCTCTTCCTTTTACTAATTACCCAGTCTTGGGCAGTTCTCTATAGCAGTATGAGAACCGACGAATACACACGGGATGAAAGAAACTTCTTTCCCAGAATCAGGAGGGAAACTAGGCAGAAAGGCTGAGAACTCTGATGAAGTCAGAGTTGAGGATGGAAGGAGGTTGTTGGGGGGGTTTCTTCTTCTATTTTCTTGGCAAAGCAGAAAGGAAGGTCTCAGGAAGAGTGGGAAAATTTGGTGACAGCCCCTAGGGGGAATGGGAGAGGTTTCGTGGAAACCTAGGCCACATGGACAGCTTCCCAGGAAGTCCTAAAAGCCCATTGGAGGTTGGGGATCATGACTCCATAGGAGAGAGCATGCCAGTGGCTGGCTGGATCCAAAGGCAGGGCTAGCAAAGGGGAAAGCCACCAGGCAGAGTGGACACAGAGTTCTCCATGGAGTTCTCCTCTGCAAGTCACGTGGGCCAGGCCCCAGTGTTCAAAAATAAGCACTGTCACAGAAGGAATGTTCTTTTCCCCATTTTGGAGGACAGCACAGAATGCTGGAATTGGGCCAAATCCTGGCTTTGTCTCCCTTCCCAGGACTAATTAATGGCCTCCTAGAAGTATTTTTGCCCGATACCTCTCTGACAAAACCGTGTGAGGGCTCCTAATAAAGAAGTGGAAGCAGAAGCCCTCCTTCCACATGAGGGTTTGTCGACCAGGAGAAAAAAGCTGGGCTGGTTCATATTCTTCATGGTTCTCTAAAGCCATTATAAAAGCCCAGGGCAAACTCCAGGAGACTTGGGAGCGAGAACCTAGCCTGCCCACATCTCAGAAAGGAGAGTAATTACCTTCTGTTTTGAATATGCTGCACTTCCTCTTCCTCATAGCGTAGAAACAACCCTTTGAGTTAGTATTATGTATTTCCACACTTACCTAGCTTGGCATGGAGGAAGGAGCACGAATTCTAAAATTAGACCAAATTTACCTCCACTGTTTGCAAAATCCTATATAAACGGTTTCTCATATCTCAGACTTCAATTTCTTCATCTGTAAATGGGGGTTCATTAAAACTACTTGGTGGGGTAGCACTGAAGTTGAAATGAAATAATATATGAGAAGCCTGGGATGTGCAAAGCACTTGCTACATGGTATCTATGTGAGCTGGCTCACAAAAGCCAATTGTGAAATATTCAGGAACCTTGCCAGCCAGTGGTTAAACCATTAGTAGCCTGAAATCAGCCATGGCATGAGTCTTTATACCATAGAAATCAGCAAATGCAACACATCAGGGCTTTTCCTTTTTCCTGGAAATCTAGTTTAAAAACCACTATTATTATAATAATTATTATTATTATCTTTCCTCTTCCTTATGCCCTGGAAACAGCCCTCTGAGGTAGTATTATACCCACTTAATGGAAGAAAAATGAGGGTTAAATTAAACGACGTGCCCAACATCAACAGCAAGTGAGAAATATCTGATTTTTTGTTTATTTATGAATCTTGTGCAGTCTGCAGTCCACCATGGCAGCATGAATTCAATGCAGTGCCATTCTAAGTATGCACAGATTCTGTGTTGGTTTCTGGTTCCCCTTTTCCAGCCACTTTAGTGGGCATGTGACCTTTCAGGGCCTGCAGCTTCCCCCTGGACAACTTAGTTACATCAGAAAGCCGGAGCTCTGTGCCTACCACAGAAAGACCCAAGGAGTTTCACCTCATCTTCAAGGTTTCGCGTTTGCTATTTTCACCATGTACTAATCACTGCATTTCTATACACACTTCACTCTCTAGATGGCATCTTTATGTAAGTGGCTTTAGGGGCTCCAGAAACACGAGCTCATTGTCCCTCAGCATCCCAGTGTGGAGAGAGTCAGAGATCAGAGAGAGCCCTTATTTTTTATGGGGGGAGGGGTATTAAAATTTGCTTTTGTTATTGATGATCTCTTTACATTTAAAAATTGAAGGGGTACCTATCAAAAAATAAAACTTTTGAGACATAAGAGACAAGTGGTGGGTAATAAAGACAGGGGTGGAGGGTGTAGAATGTAGTCATTATGTCAGAAATACTCTTGAGTGAGGGCCCTGGATGTGGGCACACACTTATTTCAGAGGTTCCAGACAACAAGGGCAAAAGACAAGCACAGTAAGCCACATAGACCTCATTTTTCAGTAAAAAGGAATCATTGGTTTGAGTGTCAGTCATGTCAAGCAAAAAAGTTTCAATGGCAATTTTGTTGAAAGGGCAAAGACCTTGTTCATAAAGGCCAATTCTTATTCTGGCCTTTACCAGTAAGTTGAGAGATCAGAGCCCTTATTTTACAACTGAGAAAAGTGACTTGGCCCAGGTCACCTAAGGAATTGGAGGAGTGGCAGCCAGCTCTTCTGCTCCAGCCAAGGCTGGTCCACTCACCAGCAAAGGACTAAGCAGCAACTATAGCCTCTCTCCTGAAGGAAGAGAAAATGTCAAGGGCTATTAAGACTCTAGCTGCAGGGCATAAACTCATTACCAGCTATGGTTAAGGATAAAAAAAAAAAATCTCTGTATGATATACTACCATCCAATTATGAGCTTCACCCAGGCTTGAAGCAGTTGACATTGTCCACAATAAAGATTCTAAACCCAGTCTGGATGAGAACATGGTTTGCATTCTCTGGCTACAGGGTGATACTAAGATAGATTTGGAAAAAAAATAATAATAACATGGAGAGAGTTTCACAGTGCCAGATTATTCGAGCTGACATTATTACTATCACGCCCAGTGATTAAGAAAATAAAGGCAGAGCCCCACTTGTCTAATTTGATTACCAGAAAACCTCTGTGTTGATTACTAACGTCTGCTTGCAATTGGGGACAGAAAAAAAAAAGGTATCCAATCAGCTGAAAGCCGGGAAATCACACACAGGAGCCTGAGGTCTGTGTAAATGAAATTTAATAATAAATGGGATGTGCTCCCAGATAAAGAGGTAAATAACAGGCAGAGAAAAGGGAGGTTCATACTGTTCAGGCAGGAAGGGGATTCCAGCCAACCTGGAATATGTGGAGAACTGGTGTGCATTGAGAGGGGAAGACATGCTCAGGGCAGGAGCAAAGTGAAGGAGGCAGAGGGATGGAAAGGAAGACAATGAATTAGAGATGAGACTACAGCGTGGATGTGGTCTCCGGAGAGGTGATTATAAGTACTGTTGAGGGTGGTGTACAAGAAGGCTTCTGTGTATACAGGAGAAAAAATGTGGCCAAACAAGGAGAATCTCGGAGCCAAGCGGAGGAAGATTGCGTGATGAAGGGCCAGCATCTAGTTGAAACCCACTGGCGCCATTGCATAGGAAAGAAAGGGGCCAGCTCAGAGGCTGCTCATTTCAACATGCAGGAAAGAACCAAAGCAGCTACGAGGTAGGAAGGACCTAGAGGTCCTAGGTTGGGTACCTAGCAGTTCACAGCCCTGCACAAAGGCTCTAGCGGTAGCCATGCCATTGCCTGAAGATATTTACATGTGCACAATCAAATGGCCCCAGTGGAAGCACTTTGAACTGTTGAAGTGGTGCTGATACTAGAGGCAGGGGGAGAAGTAGGTTTGAAGTCAGAAGACCTGGCTCTGTTCCTTCCCACCTGTAAAATGGGGATAACAATATAGTTCGCCCTTAGGGTTGAGGGAATGGGGGGAAAAGGCAATTTAAAATAAGGAGACTGAGGTAACCTTCTGCAGATTAAAACTGTAAAATCAACATGTTACAGATCAAAGCAGAGATAAGCAAAGTCACATGAAAGAGACAGAAAAGTGCCCAGGCTGAGCAAGAGTTTGATTAAAAGTATTAAAAAGGCTAGGTACGGTGGCTCCTGGCTATAATTCCAGCACTTTGGGCAACTGAGGCAGAAGGAGCTCTTGAGCCTAGGAATTTGAGACAAGCCTGGACAACATAGTGAGACCCTATCTCTACAAAAAAGTTAAAAATTAGCCAGGTGTGGTGGCACACACCTGTGGTCCCAGTTACTTGGGTGGCTGAGGCAAAGGGATCACTTAGCCTGGGAGGTCGAGGCTGCAGTGAGCCATGATCATGCCACTGTACTCCACTCTGGGATCAAAACAAAAAGGAAAAGAGAAAAGTACTAAACAGATCCAAAGAAGGAGATGGTGCAACCAAAGGGGACTTGATGGGAAATAGCATAATAAAAAGGTGGACCAGAGGCAGTGGCTCTTCCAGTAAATTCAAACAAGTCTTACCACAGGCCTAGAGGATTCTGGTCCCATGGGCAGGATCATACCTGTTGTGGCCACTTAGGATGAGGCCATTAACTATTCCAGCCATCTAACTCCACACCTTGATTCTGCACTCAACAACGTCACCTTGTTTTATTCTATGGGGCAAATACTCTGCTTAATGTAGAATTTCCCCTGGGTCAGCCTCTGAAGATTGTATTGGTCTTCCCTGCAGAGCAAGGCCACTGTGTTCACTGAGCTTCTCCCAGAGGAGCAGGAAGAGAGGAGCCCTGTTGCCTGTGCAGCAAGGTTCTGCTCTGCCAAGCTCCAAGGTAGGTGCACCAAACATCTTTGCCGCCAAAGAACCTGTCAATGGGGAAGTCAGGCATACGAATAATAGAATGCGGTAAATACCTATAAAGACCTGTAGTTAAGTCACTCTGTGCCTCTGCATCCCATAACTCTAAAATAGGTAACGACATAAATGAGTTTATACATGGAAAGCTCTTAACACTATGCCAGGCACATAGCGAACTTCCAATAAATGCTCAACACAAGCAATTACTGGGCACAGTGGCACGTGTCTTCACTCCACTGTGCCTACTGTCCTCTTGACTTTGCAAACTTATTTCTTCATGCCATTTTTAACAGCTATAATGCGCTTCCTTATTATTAGTAGGATATGATTATCAGGATATAAACACTATGCTACATACGAAGGAAAAAAACTGCTTTGTTCAGACTGAAACAATCCTTTATAAAGTAGGGAACAGAAAGATCTTCTAACACATTCACAGGTTATTTTAATACATTCCAAATAAATGCCAAGGAAGGCAGTGTTTATAAATAGCATTCAAAACAGCCCCCTCCACTTTCTTGGTGAATGTGCACCAGCTTGTCAATGTCCCCATTGTGCAGGGCCCAGAGCGGGATATAATTAAATCCTATTACCAAGGAAAACTTGCAGCATAGTTGGTCTGACACATTTAATGATTTATTAACTCAATATGCAAATGTAATGAGAAAAACTGTGCCTGGGAAGTGGGGGATGGATGAGATGGTATGGTGCCATCTCGGTCCTCAAAGAGCTTATAATCCAGCGGATAAGATAGATATGGAAATGGCTAAATATAGTCTCAAGCACAAATAAGTGAATACTAAGTACACCTTCAGCGGTGAGAAGCACCAAAATTTCTGAACTCTTTCAGGGCAAGGTTTTGTCTATGCCCCTTCATCTGGAGTGAGAGACAGCTGGTGCAGTGATTGGAAATCTGAACTCTGGTGTCAGACTGCCTGGGTATGAATCCAAGCCCATACCCTTGCCTATTGTATGAATTTAGTTGGGTGAGATGGCTAACTTCTCTAAACCTCTGTTTCCTTATCTTTAACATAAGGATAATAATAGTAACTATCTCAAAGAGACGGATGAAGTTTGAGATAATGAATATAAAACACATATTGTAATACCTGCCACATAAACAGTGTTCACTTTAGCTCACTTTTCCCCAGCAGTGATCATAGAGATCACCTATAGTAGGAACCACTACTGGATGTTTAAAAGAATAAACAATATGTGAATAAAATAAAGAGTGAATGAATTGTTTAATTAAGGTGAATATTGTGTGGATTGTGTGGGAATAAATGTGAAAGTGGAATTATCCTCGATTAGGGAAACAGGAGGTTTCTTAGAGGAGGCAACATTGGAGACAGCCTGAGAGGCTGCAGTTTTACAGCATGGGTGGAGCAGGGTAGATGTGCATTACATGAGGTCAGAGCCTTGGAAATATTCCAAGCACTGTGTAGTACATTTTGGGGAGAAAGAAGAACCAGTAGAGGTTTTACTAGAGGGGTTTGACGTGATAGCAAGTTTTTAAAGTGCTATTCAGGCCACACACAAGCAGTGAGAGAAAAGAGCAGAAGCTGGGGAGCAATCAGGAGGCCACCCCAACAGTTCAGAGACCGTGGGAGTCTGCACCAGGGCAAAGGTTGTGGGAATGAGGAGAAGGAGTCCAAAGGGATGGAATGTCAGGGCCAGAGGAGAGGGAGGAGTAAATGAAGGGGCTGAGGTTTCTCACCTGGGTCATTGGCACATCCTTTATTATAGAGAGAAATCATCATTAAACCATAGAGAGAAAATGGCATGTAAACAATTGTTCAGTTATTTCTCCTAAATCTATAATCCTAGATTATCATGGTGGATGAGACCAGTCCCCCAAACATTCACCATCTGCTGCATCAATTTTACTCATCTGCGTCCTAATTCCAAAGCAGCTTCAGGACATCTCTTATTCTTAGAAAGGTCAGCCTTACACTAAGTTAAAATCTGCTTTCCCATAATTTCCAGCCTTTGGTCCTGGTTTTAGCTTCTAGAAACACATATCAAGTTTAGACTCTCTTCTCCAAGATGCTGTTTTGTTTTGTTTTATTTTTCCTTTGGACCCATTTAGCTGGCTAAACCAGAGTGCCACCATTATTTTTCTAATTTGTCTGTAAAAACAACATAAGGTACCTCATCGAATGGTCTGCTGAAATCACAATACACTGTGTCTGCCTCCCGCTGCTCTATTAGTCTATTAAACTTGACCCTCTAAAAAATGTGGAGAGGGTCTAATTCTGTTTGTGGTGACAAACTGGACACTAATGACCATCAGTTTTCGTCTAAGTGCATATGAACAATCTGTTTCATCCTCTATACTGGAATATCCCCCAAGATCACCAAGTTGATGGTCCAAGTTCAAATGCAATAGTATTGTCATGGAAAAACTCCTCTGCGAATCTCTCAGAGCCACCATCACTCTTAGGAAAACCTTCTGCGGCTTTTGATCTTTGATCACACCATGACAGATCTCCCCAGCTGATTTTTACATTTGCTGATTCTTCCATAACTTACTGTTTGTATAACTGGTTATTTCTCGTCACCTGGGTTTCAGCCCAAATATCCTACACCAGGGAGGACTTCCAAACCACCTGATCTAGACTCAACCAATTCCCATTCACTGTCCCATTACCCTGCTTCATTGTCTGCATAGAATTTAAAAACTATCTGAAATGGTTGTGTTCTTTGTTTGCATACCATCAAGTAGAAGCCTCTTGACGGTAGGGATTTTGCTTTGTTCTTGTAGTACCAGCATTAAGGATGCTGCCTGGCCCAGAGCCTGTGCTGAATTAAGAACTTGCTGAATAAGTGTATAAACATCACTTCCTTAGAATTCTAACTAACTGCCCAGCCTCCCATCCTTTCAGCTTTCACAAACCCCAGAATGACGTTGTTCTTCTCTCCTGAGGTTCCTGTCACATCCATTTTGCCAAGCGATTTTTCCTGTTTGATCAGAGTTAGGTCCAGAACAGAAGTTCCCTAAGTCTCTTCTGCTTCTGGCTGAAAGATGAAATTATCAGCCAAGTCAAGCAAGACAAAATGGATCAGATGCCCTGTGTGAGGCTGAATGAAGCTCCCAGCAGTTACTGCCTCCACATCATTCCTCACAGGGAGAGGCCACATCCCCCAGCTGTCTCCATTCATCATAGGAGCTCCCCAGCTTCAAGACAGGGCTGGATCTGCTCTGGCATTGTCAAAGCAAGTTTACCATGACCAACTGACCTCCTTCTCCTCTCTACCTTGAGTTCTTGACTCCTGGCTTTAACAACTGACATTAGGCCAGACTCTGAGAGCAGTTCCAACCATGGAATTAGAATCAATGTGTACCATTGGTTGCATGGGTCAGAAACCCTCAAACTGAAAAAAAAAAAAAAGGGAGTAAATGAAATTCAACAGGGAGTCTCATAGATCCCAGGGCAACAGGCAGGCCACTATTGTTATTGTTATTGTCTCTGTCTCTGTCCCCTGTCCCCTCTGAGGCCACATGCTCTTGAATCCTTTTTTCTTTCTGTAGTACTGAGTCATGCTCCTTTGTTTAACAGCTGGCTTTCACTCCTGGATCATGGTTTCTCTGTTCTCCAAAAACTTTGAAGTACATGTGCTTTGGCTTTCCCTTTGTCATGTTTGAAACTTCACCTCAAGTCTCTATGACCTTTCAGCTCTGATCCACCACTGATTTACTACAGTCTTTAGCCTGCTGGTTCAAGCTGACCAATGAATTGTCTTGTATTTTAGGTACTTGTCTTTGGTCCAATCAGACATAGCTTGAGAGGCCATCATATGGATCATAGAGATGCTCCCCACAAGAGCAGTGAGTGGGATTTTCTGAGGTAGAATGTAGGAGGGGAGCTATCTCAAGACATTCTAATTCACACAGCATGATATCCTTGCTAAGGTGAGTATTTCTTGCTTGGTGCTGTTTTGTTTTCCTAGATTGGAGCCCAGAACAAACCTTTGTACATTCTAGACCCGAACCTCTCTTCCAAAGGTGGAAGGGGACCCCATCTGTGCGGCAGTTAGCAGTTCTCATTCTGCTCTTACTGCTGGATTTCAGTTGCTTCTAGAATAAGCCAAACATACTGTCATATCTAGAGACTAACACCTACTGCACTAGATATAGTTGGTCTCAACCATGAGTGGTACCATCACCACAAGGGGGGTATGGAAATGTATGGGAGTAGCTGTGAATTGTCCCAATGACTAGGGATAGCTGCTGGTCTTTAATGCGCAGGGGCCAAAGATCCTTAACCTCTTGTAGCATATAGGACCATCCCTCTCAACAAAGATGTGTCCTGTCTAAAATGCCAGCAGTTTCCCTATTGAGGAACACAAGTCAACTGACAGCTCAGCCAATCATCCATGCTTATGCTCAGTACCTTTATTGACAACTACTATGTTAGTCTAGGTATACAAAAATAAGTGTGTACACCATAGTCCCTGCTGTAGGTTCTCATAGCCTGAAGGAGAAGGGAGTCATATAAACAAACAATGCCAAATGTGGAAATGAAGGAAAGAATTATTTCTAGATTAAAAATAAATAGCCATATAAGAAAGGTAGCATAATTATAGTACACTATTTGACTCAGCAATGAGAGCTATGTAATCAGAACAAATATCAATATAACCAAAAAAAGTTATATATCTATTTTGGGACTATGCAGGGAATGAGAAGTGGGGTGGACTTTTTATAAAAAAATGGGATAGTCATCTACTATAAAAGAATAGATGATTCGAAGAAATTGCAGCATAGCTGCATAAGCACATTATTTAGAAATACAGAGGTAAATTCCAGAAGACATAACTGGAAGAACTGCCTTGGCTGCCTCTGGAGAATAGATGGTAAGAACATGTTTGGGTTTTTGGTAATAAATCTTTTCAAATAATGTAATTTTTATCTATGCATATGTATTTTCCTTTGATATAAAAATTAACTTTAAAGTTAATATAGAACGATAAGGGCTATCTTAGAGGAATGTACAAGATGCTATGTATTTATTCTTAATGTTATTATGCCTCTGACTGGTGAAAAGGTTTTACTAAGCTAACTATGGAGGCCTGTGAAAATATACCAGCAATCCTCAATCTAAGAATGAGTCATGTTCCAAAAGCTTATTTATTTATTCGTTTATTTATTTATTAGCATCTCTGTTGGAAAATGCCCTGATTAACCTACCTGGAGCAGAGAACTCCAGAAATCCCAGGATTGGCTGCCACTTAGGGTATAGAGGAAATGCAATAAATACCAGAGGGAAGGGAATTTGGAGCCTGGGAGAAACCTAGGAGACAGGAGGTCAGGAGAGAGAAAGGAGAGAGAAATGCAACTCAAGAGTAACACGCAAAGATATAAATGCCTGTGAGGCCACCAGGTGACTTTGGGGTTTCTCAATTTTCCCAGTGTAACTGGTGATTTATCTGTCTCATCTTCCTCCATTTGTAAGTTCCCAATAGGCAAGGCCCACACCTCAATCACATATGAATCCCCTGCATCTAAGAGGGGACCCTGCCTGTGCTCCCCTAAACAGCAGAGAGTGATTACATGTTTATTCCTGACAGATGCTCTTCTAAGTACTTTCTGTGTATGAACACATTTAGTTCTGACAGACACCTGGAGAGGTAGGTATTATTATCTCTACTTTGCAGAGGATGAAACCAAAGCACTTAGAGACTCAGGAGATCTGACTGAATCACATTGAGTCCATCTGAAATTTTAGCTCTAAGTCAAATACAGCCCCCATTCTGGAGAAACTTTTTTTCTCTGATTTGCAACCTCCCATACCAATATAATTCCCTTTCGTTCTAATTCTAAAAATGTAGTGGCATGAAAGAGAAAAAAAGAGAGTTAATATTTATTAAGCTGTTTTTTTAATGTGCCAAGCATTTTGCATGTGTTATCTAATTAAAACCTCATGATAAACATTTGAAGCAGATGTTATTATATTTATCTTCATTTCACTGGTGAAGAAATTGAAGGTCAAAAAAATGAATTCCCAGGACCCTATATAGTTGGTTAGTTGCAGAAGTGAAGTTTGAGCCCAGGTCTGTCTAATGACCATGCCTTTCAAGGTAGCCAGCCTCCAAGATGGCCCCACAAGATCCCACCTCCTGGCATGAACCTTTATGAAGTCTGTATTAGTCCATTCTCATGCTGATATGAAGAAATACCCAAGACTGGGTAATTTATAAAGGAAAGAGATTTAATTGACTCACAGTTCTGCATGGCTGGGGAAACCTCAGGAAACTTACAATCATGGCAGAAGGCACCTCTTCACAGGGCATCACGAGAGAGAATGAGAACCTAGTATAGAGGGAAGACCCTTATAAAACCATCAGATCTCGTGAGAACTCACCATCAAAAGAACAATATGGGGAACACCACCCCCATGATTCAATTATCTCTACCTGGTCCCTACCATGACACGCAGGTATTACGGGAACTATAACCCAAGATGAGATTTGGGGTTGGGGAGACACAGCCAAACCATATCAAAGTCCTTTTCCTGGTCGTTGTATCAGGGTTGGTCTACGTGACCAATAGAAAAAAGTGGCAGTGATAAATTTTGAGTATAGAGACTATAAGTCATAAAAGACCTGTTGACTTCCATTTGTCTGTCTCTCTTTCAAATCACTCACTCAAGGAAGGGCCAGTTGCCAGGTCATGAGGCCTACACTGCAAGAATCTAACATCTCTTGCCAAGAGCCATCTGAGTGAGTCATCTTGGACATCTTGCAACCCTAGTCAGCCTTTCAGATGCCTAGAGCCCCAGCTGACAACTTGAATTTAACTGCAAACCCTAAAAGACCCTGAGCCAGAACCACACATTTAAGCTGCTCTCACATTCCTGACCTTCAGAAACCATATAAGGCAATAGATGTTTTACGTTGCTAAGGTTTGGAGTAATTTGTTACACAGCAATACATAGCCAATATATCTTGTTCTTCCCTCTGAGGAGGAGTCTATGAGCCAGGCATTTGTATCACCATGGCCTCTTCATCTCCCTGTGACCACTCCCTGCTCTTCTTGAGCACAGAGCTAATACCTGATCTCACTCAGTAGCCGTGAAAGAGTAGCCACACATCTGTGATGACTTCTTACTCAAGGTAAACACAGAGCGGGTATTGAGCACATCAGCACAAGAGAAAAAGAAAGCATTTTCAACTTTTGCCGTACTGAACCTGGTTCTGGGGAATGAATTTGGTGACCTACAGAAAGAGATCTCATTCATCCTGCACACTTCTACCTTTGCCACTTCAAGAGAACCACAGAGAATGGAATAATTTGTGTCTTGGTAAAACTCAGGGAGTTAAATTTTCAAGGGAAATGAATGTCATGCATTTAATTAGGGTTACTGTGACCATGGGCAAACCAGAGCACTTTCCCAAGCCTGTTACATTCCTGCTATTGTTGCTTCCAATTTAAACAGCACAAGGAGCTGCAGAGTGGGTCTACTCATACTTCAACCATAATCATAAGAGGGCTGTTTGTCTCTTAAATCAGGAGCCCAGGCAGAGGAAGGAAGAGAGAGAGCAATTGGAACAACCCACTCCCTTCTCTGCCCAGCTCCCTAACCAGCTCCCAGTGGGAAAAAAAAATCCTGGGTTGCCACAAAAGAGGGTGAATTTTCTGTTTGTTAAGATCCTACTTGGCACTAAGCCCTGTGGTCTGTTTTCTCATCAGCAGCTCACAAGAACCCGTCAGGTAGGAATTGCAGTCACCATGTTTACAGACAAGGAAGGGAGGCTCAGGGAGGTGATGCCCTTGTGGGAAGTCACACACAGGTCAGTAGTGAATTAGAATTCAAATTAGAAATTTTCCTTAACCTCCCCTTTCCTCCACACACACCCTTAGATGCCCACTGAAGAGATCTAGGTATGCAGGGTTTAAAACCCAGACCCCACCTCCAAAACCAGCAAATTGAAGTCCTCATGAAGGGGCAGGGACAGGCATTGGAAAGTTGTGAGTTCCCATTCTAAGACCTCTTTGGCTACTTACTGTATGCGTGGCCTTAAGCAAATCTCTCAACCTCTTGCTCAATAATCTTAGGGTTGTTAAGATGGTTAAATGAGAAAATACATGTAAAGTACAGAGCAGAATGAATGAATGATAGATAGATAGATAGATAGATAGATACATAGATAGATAGATACATAGATAGATAAAATGCCTTGCAAAGCGAACAATTTCCCCCTCCTCATTCCTGCCTCCTTGAGTTTTAAGAAACCATGACATAGCACTAGAGACAGAAGTGCCTCAAAGTCCTAAAATTTCCCTATGGAAGAACCCAGAGCAGGAATATAATATGTAGAAACTTTCCTTCTCTGGGACCAGCTACCTCACTCATCAAATGGGCCCCAAATTAATTCCCACATCACAGGGTTGCAATGACAATCAAAGGGAGCAATGTATGTGACAGTAACAGAAAACTCTAAGAATCTTAAAAAAGTTATGGCTTTTTTCCTTTATTGTTTACTTTTGGATCTCTATGACATCACTCCAGTTAAATGTGGTCAACTTGCTATCAGGTCCCATCCAGACCCAGGGACAACTGGGAGGACACACAGTTCACGAGCAAAAACGTGGTGGGAACCACTCCATCCAACCTTTACCCAAAACCTGACCCTGCCCAAATAGGACTGTACCCAACCAGACCTCCTATGAGTAGGGAAGGTGTATCCTTAGGGACAAGCTAGGTTTTAAGCCTTAGATTGCCTTTTAACAATTTCTTTTGATGGAACAGGCACAAAATTTGGTTTCAGGAGCCTTCTGTTTCAACCCCAGATCTGCCACCTACTGGCTGTGTAACCTCAGAGAGTCACCTAACCTCTACGAGGCTTACGGTTTTTATCAGGATTTAATAAGCTAATATGTCTGACTGGTTAAGAATTATGGCCAGGGATAGAGTGGTCCCTTCAGAACTGATTCAAGGAGTTTCAAACTTGAGCCTGGCCTGACATATACTCTGTCCTTTTTACCAAGAAATCCAGCACACTGCTTTTTATGACGTTGCACCTCATCCTCTTGGAGATGCCTCCTAAAAAGACCTTCAAAGCCCTTGTGGGATGCTCCTATGGTGTGTCTCTTATTCAGGTCAGAGTACCTACCTGGGCATCCTGAAGCAAGTCAGTCCAACTTTGCCAAGCTAAGTCTGGGCAATCAAAATGCTGGGAAATACCAGCTTCCAGTGGCCAAAAATCAAGAATCTCTTCTCTTCTCACCTGTGATTTGAAGAGTCTCAGAACATTAGTGGAGTGATCACCTCCACGTCTAAAATGTTCCTTCCAAATGTGAAATTCTCTGGGCAGTGAGGGCAGTCTCAACCTATGGAACCATGGTGTTCTGCAGACTGGACCAGGTGTCAGCTGCAAAAATAACAGCACAGCAATCACTTCCCAATTCATGGAAATACATTAAGCCAATAGCTGGAAATTTTTCAACTTCAAATTTTTTCTTATACCTATGTCACCAGTTAGTGCTTTTCCATGCTAGAATCTGGTATTGAATTATGTCATATGTACTTAGCTATTTCAAATTTCATATATCAATATTTTATGGTTTTCAACAAATTATGCAATTCAAGACATAGATTGTGTCAGCTCCCCTGCCCATCTCTGCATGCTCACAGGTTGAGATACATAGTAGCTGTGAAACAAAGGCATTGACTCACAGATTTTCTTTTTAAAAGGGGAAAAAAGAAAAAATGGCCATATCAACATTTTTTTCTAAGTCCAACTCCTCAGTTTGTAAAATGGATCTCATCCATTCTCATCTACTCAGAGTTCACTCTTGTCGATCTAATGTTCCATTTTTCAGGTCCTCTTTGTAGAAAAACTCTAAAGTAGATCAAGTGCTGAAGCTCACTTAGCACTTGGTCTACTCCTTTTCTCTCCTGAAGTCACTGTAATCAGGTTTTTGGTCCTGCCGTTCTGCTGGAAGAGCTCTTGCAAGGTCACCATGACCTCCATGTTGCAAAATCCAGTAGTCAATTCTCAATTCTCCACTTTCTCAAATTCCCAGCTCATTTTACTCCTTCCTGGACCACTTTCTTCACTTGGTTCCCAAAATATGACTCCTATGACTCTCTTCCTGCCTCACCTCACCTCATCTCATTCTCAGTGTCCTTCCCTCACTGCCCCTTGTGCCCCAGAGCTTGATTCTTGGGCTGTTTCTCTTTTTTGTTACTCTGTATCTGTTTTTTTTTTCCTGGAGAATGATGATGATTTTAAAATACTCTTTAAATGCCTTCTGTACTCTGACAACTCTCAAATGTACAGATCCAACCTGGATCTCTCCCGGAAATCCAGGCTTTTATCTACAACTGCCTCATTGGCGTCTCCTCTTGGATGGCTAAATGACATCTTAGACCTAACAAGTTCAAAACCAAACTCTTGTTTTTCCTGTTTTCAATTTCCCTTCCACATTTTTGCTCGTTTTGGAACTGGCAGCTCCATTCTTCCAGGCATCTAAACTCTAAATTACCCTTGGCTCTTCTTTCTCTCGCATCCAATCCATCAACAAATCCTGCAAGCTCCATCTTAAAAATGCATCTACCTTTTACCCCATCCACCGTGTCCACTCTTGTTGAAGCTGCAACCGTTTCCATCTGGATTCCAGCAACGGGCTCCTGACTGAGCTCTCTGCTGTCACCATGCTCCTTTCACTCTGTTCTCCCTCCGACACCCAGAGTGATCCTGTGAAAAGGGGCTCACATCATATCCCTCCTTTGTCCGATGTCCTCTGCATGCTTTACTCCATTAAGCCCTCTGTTCAAATGACATCTTACCAGAGAGCCCTTCCCTGATCACCTTATTAAAAATTACTAATCCCTATTGACCCACTGCACTCCTTTATTCTTACCCAACTTTATTTTTCTTCACAGACATATTTTAAATTCCATATATCAATATTTTATGGTGTTCCACAAATGGTCTGATTGTGTGTATATATATATGTATATAATATTGAGTACCCATAGATGCTAATGGTTTGAACACTTTTCCTTTTTATATTCACTGCTTTATCCCCAGCACCTAGAACAGTGTTTGACTCAAAGTTGGTCAATAAATACTTGTTGAATGAATGAATGAAGTGAATGAATAAATGACCCCAATACAAGAAGTGCCAAAATAGAAGATGAACACAAAACAGGGCATGATTATCTGACTGTAGAGGAGGTCATAAAGGCAGCCTCCCGGGAGAAAGGGATCTGACATTGAGTTGTTTGGCATAAGTTTGAGAACCACTGTCCAATAACAAAGTAAAAATTATGCCCATTGAAGCTTGAACTTGATTCCGGCTCAGATACCACCATTCATAGGCATTCTTTTCTTTGGTAAGGGGACCAGGTGTGCCTGACTTCCAAACACCTTTCCCATAAGAGATCCTGCCTTTGGGTCTTCTTCCCAGTGCCCAGTAGAAATGGGGGCTTGCAACTGTCAGTACAAGGCACCTTTAGTATCCATGGTTCAGCTCACATAGAAAAGGGGCAATAAAGAAAATTTGCTCCAAAATTTTAAAGAGCACATTTGGCCAAATCAGACCTGCAGGAAGTTTAATGTTGCTGGAAATGTCCTGTTCTCTTGGAATGGCTGCAACCAATAATGCTTTGAGAGAAAAGAATCACGTCCATTCACAGAGGAGACTCTGGAGAGAGCAGGTTAATTTCAGCAGCTGCCACTAGAGGTCTGTTCACAGCTAGAAATAAGAAGAGGCATAACTCCTGTAGCCTTTTCGGGACTTCTGGAGAGAGTCTCCTTCCCCAGAGTCTGCCCTCAGAACACACTGAGCTCACGTCACACCTGCCAGCGCCTCTGCTGTGGTCTTTTTTTTTCACCCCTCAGAAACCCCATGTTGGGCCTCCCCCAAACATCATGGAAGGACAGAAAACCCCTTAGAAGTACTGACTGTCCCCAGCCATGGCTTGAAGGTAAAGAGATGAGAAAATGGTTCCTGGTGACTAAATAAACATTTCTACATTTAGCGGTAGCATTTGCAGTTACCCAAAGCAGATCTTCTTCTTTCATGCAATAAATGTTTCCCTAAATGCCTGTCTAAAAATCAAGTTGTTTTCATGCAAAAGAGTTGAGAGCTCACAATCTGAAGAAATACTTCAAGAATCCTGTGAGTAGTGACTTGATAACTCTGAATAATATATCTATTTGATAGATTCATGCATTGGGGTTGCTTTAAATGGCTCTAAGACTTGTCTGTAGATGAGTTTGAAGTATCAATCCTATGTGCCGTAGAGTTTGGTTATGCATTATATGCAGATCCATTATGTATTTTTTATCGAGGTAAAATTTATTTAGCATAAAATTTGGCTGGGTGCAGTGGCTCATGTCTTGATGTCGTTTGGCTGTGTCCCCACCCAAATCTCAATTTGAATTGTATCTCCCAGAATTCCCCTGTGTTGTGGGAGGGACCAGAGTGGGAGGAGGGCATGTAATTGAATCATGGGGGCCAGTCTTTCCTGTGCTGTTCTTGTGATAGTGAATAAGTCTCACGAGATCTGATGGGTTTATTAAGGGTTTCTGCTTTTGCTTCTTCCTCATTTTTCTTCTGACTAGATTTCAGAAGATATATGGAAACACCTGGATGTGCAGGCAAAAGTTTGCTGCAGGGGCGGGGTCCTCATGGAGAACCTCTGCGAGGGCAATGTGGAAGGGAAATGTGAGGTCGGAGGCCCCACACAAAGTCCCTACTGGGGCATCACCTACTGGAACCATGAGAAGAGGGCCACCATCCTCCAGAACCCAGAATAGTAGATCCACTGACAGCTTGTACCACGTGCCTGGAAAAGCCACAGACACTCAACACCAGCCCATGAAAGGAGCTGGGAGGGAGGTTGTACCCTGCAAAGCCACAGGGGCGGAGATGCCTAAGACCATGGGAACCCACCTCTTGCATCAGTGTGACCTGGATATTAGACCTGGAATCAAAGGAGATCATTTGGAGCTTTAAAATTTGATTGCCCCACTGGATTTCAGACTTGCATGGACCCTGTAACTCCTTTGTTTTTGTCAATTTCTCCTATTTGGAATGGCGGTATTTGCCCAATACCTGTACCCTCATTGTATCCAGGAAGTAACTAGCTTGCTTTCAATTTTACAGGTTCATAGGCAAAAGGGGTTTGGCTTATCTCAGATGAGATTTTGGACTGTGGACTTTTAGATTAATACTGAAATGAGTTAGGACTTTGGGGGACTGTTGGGAAGGCATGATTGGTTTTGAAATGTGAAGACATGAGACTTGTGGTGGCCAGGGCCAGAATGATATGGTTTAGCTGTGTCCCCACCCAAATCTCAACTTGAATTGCATCTCCCAGAATTCCTCCATGTTGTGGGAGGGACCCGGGGGGAGGTAACTGAATCATGGGGGCCAGTCTTCCCCATGCTATTCTTGTGATAGTAAATAAGTCTCATGAGATTGGATAGGTTTATCAGAGGTTCCCACTTTTGCTTCTTTCTCATTTTTCTCTTGCCACCGCCATGTGAGAAGTGCCTTTCACCTCCTGCCATGATTCTGAGGCCTCCCCAGCCATGTGAAACTGTGAGTTCAACCAAACCTCTTTTTCTTCCCAGTCTCAGGTATGTCTTTGTCAGCAGCATGAAAACAGACTAATACATGCCTGTAACCCCAGCATTTTGGGAGACCGAGGTGGGTAGATCGCTGATGCCCAGGAGTTTGAGATGAGCCCGGGCATCATCACAAAATCCCATCTCTACGAAAAAATACCAAAAATTAGCTGTGTGTGGTGACATTTGCCTGTAGTCCCAGCTACTCGGGAGGCTGAGGTTAGAGGATCACCTGAGCCCAGGTAAGTTGAGGCTGCAGTGAGTTGTGATCTGCACTACAGCCTGGGTGACAGAGCAAGGCCCTGTCTAAAAAAAAAAAGAAAAGAAAAGAAAACATAAAATTAACCATTTTAAAGTGTACAGTTCGGTGGCTTTTAGTACATTAATGATGTTGCACAACTGTTACCACTATCTAATTCTACTATCTAATTCTATTTTCATCACCCCAAAAAGAAACCTGTACTTATTAAACAATCACTCCCCATTCCCCTTCCCCCAGCCCCTGGAAACCACTGGTCTACTTTCTGTCTCTCTGAATTTTTCTTTTCTGGACATTCCATGTAAATGACATCATACAACATGTGGCTTTTTGTATTTGGCTTCTTTCACTTAGCATAAAGTCTTCAAGGTTCAGCCATATTATGGTACTTATCAGAACTTCATTCCTCTTTATGGCTGAATAATACTTTATCACATGGCTATATCCCATTTTTTGGTTTGTTTATCCACTCATCAGTTGATGGACATTTGAGCTGTTCCCACCTCTTGTGAATTAAGAATAATGTTGCTATGAACATTTTTGTACAAGTCTTTGTTTGAACATCTCTTTTCAAGTTCTACAGTATACATACCTGGGAGTGGAATGATTATTCTATTCATTTTTGCATTCAATACTGAACGCCTACTCTCTGCGAGGCATCAGAGTACAAAGAGGAATAAGACAAAACCCCTCCCTCACCTCAAGTAAGTTTCCTCCATGTTTTCTGCATGCTATTCATTTGTTCAACAAACACATGCCAGGCACTGGGAGTATATCTGCGATCAAGACAGACAAAGGTCCCAACTGTCACGGAGCTCACAGTTGAGTGAGCCGATGGGAATGAAGCAAGTAAACAGATGAACAAATAAGATAATTTCAGGTGACACTGCAGAAGGACTACTTTTAGCCAGATGGCCAGGGGCAGCCTCTCTGAGAAGGTCACATTTGAGCTGAGATCTGAATAACAAGGAGCCAGTCATACGAGAATCCACAGATAAAGCCATGAGGACATGGGGGGAAGAGCGTTCTGGACAGAGGGAACAGCAATTGCAAAGGCCCTTAAGGGGGTAAATCTGACATATTCAAAGAACTGAAATTTTCGCTCATCCACAGCCCTCCCTTCCTGCCTCCTTCCTGTGCAGCCAAAGCCTGATCCATGTCTGCCCACTCATGGACCTTATTCCATCTGCCACATCCTATCTCTTCTGTATTTCTTACCTCTCCCTCTCTACTGGTCTCCTTTCAGCCATAGTTAAATTAATCTACCCTTCAGTCAACAAAACTAGAGCCCTTTGTGGATCTCTCTGGCCATTGTACCATCTTTTTTCTTCTCTTTACAATGGAGCATATCAAAAGAGTAATATACACTTGAATTACCACTTTTCTACTCTTCCTTATTCTTCAACCTTCAGCTATGTGGCTTCAACCCCCACAAACTCATGGACATTGATTTCCTCAAGGTCTCCTCCTCTTTGTAAAATCTAGTGGGCACTCCTTACCTTAATTAACTCTTAATTATGATGGATACGCTTGAGTACTTCTGTTCTTGAAACTTTGTATTCAACGGGTATTAAACCTCACTGTCTTGCTCCTCTTCATAAGTCTTCCTTTCATGTATCTTTTCTGCTGCCCACTTACCAAATGTATTCTATGGGTATTAAACCTCACTGTCTTGCTCCTCTTCATAAGTCTTCCTTCCATGTATCTTTTCTGCTGCCCACTTACCAAATGTCAGTGCACCCAGGGCATATTTTAGCCTCTCTCACTCTCATTCTAATCCTTCTCAAAGTGACATCAACCAAACATTCACAGTTTTCAATACACTGCATCCTCGTTATTCAAGAATTTCCCTACTCACTAAAATTTATTTGTAAACACCAAATCAATACTCTGGGCAGCGTCATGGTCATTTGTGAACATGAACAGAGCAGCTAAGGTTGAACAAGGCAGCACTCCTCTTTTAGCTTTTATACTGCAAACAACTATCTTTCATAATCTATTTAGGACACCCTTGTCTTTTGTTTTTTTGTTTTTTTTTGGTTTTTTTTGCATTTGTGTGCATTTTGTTGGTGATTTGACTGTTCAAGATGGCCCTCAAGCACAGTGCTGAAGTGCCAGCTAGTGTTTATAAGTGCAAGATGATTATGATGTTCCTTATAGAGAAAATATATGTATTAGAAAAGCTTCAGTTAGGCATAAGTTACAGTGTTGTTGTCCATGAGTTTAATGCTAGTGAATCAACAATATATATTAAATAAGGCATCTTTAAATGGAAACACACATAAAACAAGATTATGCACTGATTAGTTGATAAAAATATTACAACCAAAGGTTCACAGGAACCTAACCCCATATTTCCCCTAGGAGCAATGGCTCAATGTTCACTAATTCAGTGTTTTTGGTGACTTTGTAGCATATGACTACAATGAATAAAGAGAATCAACTATACAACCCAAACCACAATGTCCCTAAGGGCATTTTATCTTCAGCCCAAACTTCTCATCTTTTGTAAACCCAAATATTCAGTTGCTTACTGAACAGGTCTCCTCAATTGTCACAAAACACTTTAATTTGGCACATGGAAAGCTAGACTTGCATCTTCATCCCATTCTTTCCCCAACTAACCTATTCACCTTCCTAGTTTCCTTGTCTCTGCTATCGACCTGACTATCTAACCAGTGATTTTAGCCACCATCCCAGAGTCCTCCTCACTGTCCCATCTCCAAAATCTCTGCATCAAAGCAGTCTCCAAGTCTTCTGCATTCTTCCTCCCATGTCTTGAGTCAGTCTTCTCTGTCCCATTACTCTTGCTTCTGCCTTGCAAGACTACTATCTATATGCCTGCCAGACTACTATCATCCTTGGATTTCTGAAGGGCCTCCTACTTCTCCCTTTCTAATCAAGGCTTCATGTTTCTGCCAGAATTATCTTTCTACCATGCCAATTCAATCCTGTTGGATTAATCTTACAGTTTAAAATCTTCACTGGCTTTCCATTGCTAACAATGTCAAGTCCAAATTCCAGCCTGGCAAAAAATGACTTCCCCCAGCTGGGTTCTGACTACCTGTCCTGCCACCTCTCCATCTGATCCTCACATCATCTTTTCTCTAGCAGAAATGAATTTCTTTGCTGTTTCCTAAGCATTCTATAGTTGCATGTTGTTCTCTCTGCCTTGAATATCCTTCTTTCTCTGACTTGATCTTCCATTCTGATATACTATATCCTCTTAGAAGACTTCCTATTCTTTTCCTCACTCCTACCAGACTGAATTAAATGCAGTCTTCTGTCTTCTCCAAACTTAAGTGGGTTAGCAATTACCTTTACTGTTCTGCAAGAGAGAATGGGCACATGTCTAGTTACTTCTATATCCCCAGGGTGGCACTCTTCCTAAAGGTATACCCTTGGACAAAAATGTTAGCTCCTCTGAGCCTCAAATTCACTTTTGCAAAAATGAATTAGTCCTACCCTCCTCAAATGGCTCTTGTAAAAACAAAATGAACAGTGCCCTAAAACAAAAACAAACAAAAATTGCCCAGAATTTAGACCCCAAAAAAAAACCCCACTCAAATCTTGCTAGTACTTTTGCCTCACACATTTCAGCAAGAATTCCCCATGGATGTCCCCATGTTGCCCAGGCTGGTCTTAAACTTCTGGCCTCAAGCAAACCTCCCCTCTCAGTTTCCCAAAGTGCTGGGATTATAGGTGTGAGCCACCACACCCAGCTGAGATTTTTAAACATTACAAGACTAGTAACCTAAAAGAGGAGAATGAAGGGAAGTAGAATTCACACAGCAGCCTCTGAGTTTAGCGTGGAACCATCCAGGGACCGGAATAGATGATGAAGGCAGGAAGAGGCTGGTGGTGGAACTAGTGATGTGCTAGGTGGTATCAAGCCTTGTTGCTGCCATTGTCTTGCCTTTCAAGATGTAGCTTGGGAGTCAACTCCCTGGGGAAGCCTTCCATTGCGTCCTCCAGTCTGAGATGAGAACTTTCTTCCTGTGTTCTGACAACACTTTGGTTTACCACCTCAAAGCCCTTACCACTCTGCATTCTGATTACTAAAATTAATTCTGTCTGAATGTCCTCTAGCCCAATGGTTCCGAACTGGGGGCAAGTTTGCCCCCTCAAGGGCTACTTTACAATGTCTGGAGGCATTTTGCTTGTCATAACTGGGTGAAGGGAGTTACTGCTGATAAACATCCAACAGCACACAGGACAGCCCTTGACAGCAAAGAATTATCTTGCCAAACATGGTAATAGTGCTGAGTTTGAGAAACCTTGCTCTAGGTCAGCACTATTACTTTTGGTGACAATAGAAATGTTCTGTTATGTGTGCTGTCCAATACAGTGGCTGCTGACTGCATGCGGCTACCATGCCCTTCACATGTGCAAATAAGGAGCTTTTTCTTTTTTTGAGACAGGATCTCACTCTGTTGCCCAGGCTTAGAGTGCAGGGGTACGATCCCGGCCCCACCGCAGACTCGACCTCCCATGCTCAAGCGATCCTCCCAAATCAGCCTCCCAAGTAGCTGGGACTACAGGCACATGCCACCATGCTTGACTAATTTTATTTTTATTTTTTGTAGAGACGGGGTCTCCCTATGTAGCCCAGGCTGGTCTCAATCTTTTGGGCTCAAATAATCCTCCTGCCTCAGCCTCCCAGAGTGCTTTAATTTTTTTATTTGTATTTAATTTTAACTACAGTCATGTGTCACTTAACAATGGTGACACATTATGAGAAATGCATCATTAGGTGATTTTGTCATTGTGAGACCAGCCTAGACTGTACTTAAACCTTGATAGTACAGCCTACTGTACACTTAGACTATGCAGTGTAGCCTCTCGCTACCAGGCTACAAATCTGAGTAGCATGTTACTGTGCTGAACACTGTCAGCAACTGTAATACAATGGTAAGCATTTGTGCATCTAAACATATCTCAACCTAGAAGGTACAGTAAAAATACAGTATCATAATCTTATGGAACCACGATCATATATGTGGTCCTTAATTGACGAAAACATCATTATGTGGAGTCTGGCTGTTATTTGAATTTTTTTTTTTTTTTTTCTGAAACTAGGTCTTGCTCTGTCACCCAGGCTGAAGTGCAGTGACTTGATCTCAGCTCACTACAACCTCCACCTCCTGGGTTCAAGCAATTCTCCTACCTCAGCCTCCTGAGTAGCTGGGATTACAGGCACCTGCCACTATGCCTGGCTAATTTTTGTATTTTTAGTAGAGACGAGGTTTCATAATGTTGGCCAGGCTGGTCTCGAACCCCTGACCTCAGGTGATCTGCCCGCCTCAGCCTCCCAAAGTGCTGGGATTACAGGTGTGAGCCACCATGCTTGGCCTTGTAATTTGAATTTAAATGAGCACTTGTGGCTAGTGGCTACTGTGCAGATCAAGCCTCTCCTTCCTACTCCTCCAAGTGGCCACTCGTGTCTCTCAGCAGCACTTGCTATACATTTTTACACTTGTGTGAGCATTTGATCCTTTATCCCCCTCAGTAGTTTGGAAGGTTTCTGTGGGCAGGAAACATGCTAACTGTTCACCTCTGCATTTTGTTTTTTGTTTTTTTCTTTTTTTGGAGGGATGGATTTTAATCTTTATTTACAGCACACAGCAAGATATGAAATTCCACAAAGAAATAAGAAACCCATTCAGAGGACAAGCTTTATACAGTATATACAGGTTGGAACTGTTCAAGTATAGTTTCAGTGTAAAAAGTGCTACAATACCAAACCATATTTAAAAGAGTTCTTTGTAGAGAAGCGGTAAGACAAACTTATACCAAATGTAGTAAACAACAAATTTATGCCTCAGCTACACGATCTAAAAGTTAAAGTTCCCAGGAGTCCCATCCTAAACTTGGAAGGTATAGCCTTCAAAGGTAGTTTCTGGTACCACATTTTCATCTTCTTCTTCCTCTACAGAGAAATCCTTAATTAAGCTTAACAAAGCCTTATACACACTCATTTTCATGGTTTCGTAGAGCTTCAATTTTGTCTAAGCCTCCACATTCCTCAGTCATCATACTAAGTTTCTCAGTTTCACCTAGTTTCTCAGCAGCCTAAAAGATATTTGAAATGGCATCCAGGATAAGCAGAATAACCTTGTATCTTTTGCAGTTAAGAGTTTCATCAGCATGCCACAATGAATGAGGTACACAATCTGTTCAACTGTTTCGCCACTGATATAGTTGGTCACAGCTCATACAGCTTCCTTTTGTATCCTGTGATCTGACTTAGAACACTGGCAAGGAATAGGACTAATCCATGATTCACAACTTGCTGTATCCAGTCCTGACGGCCAACTGTGATGTTTGACGTTGTCCAGGTAGCTTCCTTCCGAGTGTTAGTTTTGGGGTTGGTGAGCAGGCTGGGAAAGACAGCAAGTGCTCCCGCATCGATCACAACCTGAGTCTGTTCATCTGTACCAGTGACAATATTCCCTATGGCTCTTAGTGCAGGAGTCACAATTGGCAATTCAGAAGCTCCTAGAAGCTTCACAAGTTGGGGCACAACTCCTGTTCCCATGACGATGTCAGTTCATTCATTTGGACCATCAGTCAGGTAGGAAATAGCCCAGCAGGTATCTGCTAATACTTCTGGATCATCATGATGCAGGAGTTGAACTCAGGTAGGAAGAATTTCCTCAACAGCATCTAACAGGGGTGCAGGATTCTTGTTGCAGCAAAGATTTGGAAGTATCCAGGTAAGATTACGTAAGTAACCACATGCTACAGATGACATATCAGGAACTGCAAGAGCCAACAGTGGGTCAACTGCACCGTACTTAGTAACCAAGTCTCGGAAAACTGAGCTATCACATGCAATGTTTCCTGGAGCTGATACAACTTGTCCACTGATGTGAGCATGGGGAGATGCCAACAGAGAAATGAATGCTAGGATGGCATCTCCATCTACCACAACCTTGGCTTGTTCTGATTCCCAGAAGCAGTGTTAGCGCCCAGGCAGATTCAAACTGAATGGGACTACAATCAGTTCTGCCCAAGAAAGACACAAATTTTGGAATCAAACCAGCCCAGATTAAGTTGTCTTTGCAGCGGGGGTTGGGGGGGGGTGGCCTGTTTTCCTCTAGAAAGTAGTTTCCTGGCAGCTTGAGTCGCTTGGAGCTGACTTTCCGCATTGTTGCTATTTATGCCTTTGACGATGTCATCAACAGACCAATTTACAGTGCCCTGGTTGTTGTGGTTTTTCTGCAGCAAAGAAGTAGCATCATCAGGAAATGAGCTTACATTTCTCCTCTTCAGCATCTGGTCATCCTTAGCTTTCCTCAGCTCCAGATTGACCTATTCTGCAACACCTCATTTCTGTACTGTCTTTTCCCTTGTTCTTGAATCCGTTAAGTCAGGCAGCTGGGTTCATCTTTCTATTTTAATGCCTAGTACAGGGCCTAGTACTAGATGGGTTCTCAGTACACATGTGTGAAATGAAAGCATAGCCAAAGGATGAATGGCCAGCCAGGGAGTATGTTAGTGAGAGTTCTCCAGAGAAACAGAAGAAATGGGATATTTTACATATACATATATACACATAATATACGTATTTTATATATACTGTACATATATATGTTATACACACACACACACACACACACACACACATACACGCATATAAAATAAAGGGATTTATTTTAAGGAGTTGGCTCATGTGATTGCAGAGGCTGGGAAACCTCCAGATCTGCAGAGTGAGTTACCAAACTAGCAATGCGAGAGAGCTAATGGTGCGCTTCTAGGCTGAAGACTGACAGGCTTGGGACCCAGAAAGAGCCATTGTCCAGTTTGAAGAAAGTACTTAGGTAGGAAGAAGTCTCCCTTATTTGGAGGAGGGAGAGCCTTTTGTTCTCTTCAGGCCTTCAACTGATTGGATGAGGCCCATCCACATTAGGAAGGACCACATCTGCTTGACTCAGCCTACAGATTTAAATGCTAATCTCATCCAACAACACACTCACAAAAGCACCCCAAATAATATTTGACCAAACATCTGGGCACACCATGGCCCAGACAAGTTGACACAAAACCAACCATCACAGGGGGTGACAATTTTCCTTGCTGAGCTTGTGTTTAGGTAAAACTTTATTATAATTAGGCAAATAGTTTAAAGTTTTTTTTCAAAGGACTTACGGATCCTAAATTTCAGTGGGCTTAGCCCTGATCTCTTTCCCTGGAGACAGGAAGGAGCAAAGAAACGGTGTAAATACATCAACCCTGGTTCAGCCCGTGGTGTTCCTCATGGGACACTGAATTCCACAGTGGCTGCTGGGGTGATGGGCTGCCATGGCCTACTCAGGTATAAAGTGGGAGTGAGAAGACCACCAGGGGCTGGGTGCCATGTCCTTAAAATTCTGGACTATAAACTCTGGGTCCCTGGTCATTTCTAGATATGGTCATTGCTAACCCTCAAATTGTTGTTTTGCACAAAAGCAAATGTGTTTTCACAAACAAGAGGGTTTGCTATTTCAAAAACTCAAAGACTCTGCCCTTCTAGCTCAGAAAGCTACCATCCTAAGTCCACCTCTGACGCTCACGCTCTTCGTGCATGGAACCAAAGGACTGTGGCACACTCCTGCCACCTGGTGGCAACATATGAAAAGTCATGCAAAGGCTTAACCCTGAGGTTCTGATAGGGCCAAAACACAAGACAGAAAGAGCAGGCTTGGAGACTTGCATTAGTGAAACAAAATAATAAGTTAATAGGACCATAAACCTGGAAAGAAATTTAGTGATTACTGAGTTCAACTATCTCAATTTCCAGATGAGGAAACTAAGGTTTAGAGATACTTTGTGACTCACTTGAAGATATTTCAGAGCCACGGCCTCATCTTCTCCCATCAAATGCAATTTCGCCTTTAATCCACCTCTTAAAAAAATGTCCTTACTTCGGGCAACTGAAGGCTTGATTAATTGGCAGAATGGTGAGCAATTAAATATAATCGTAAAATCAACCAAAGGGACCAATTTCTGTTACAACCCCTGTTTTGTAATGAGCAAAGGTCTTTGTACAGACACTTGTTCAGAAGTGACATTTCTGCCAGAGATGGTTTGCAATGAACTTGCTCTTTCAATTTGAACAGAGACGGATGTGCATCAGCAAAATCAAGTAAGTGATCACTCCCCTCTACAGGAATGGGATATCACCTTTTCATTTTCATGAATCAAATACAGACTAAATATTGCTGTTTCGCTAGCTGCTGTGCTAGGTGCTGGGAATACAATGAGGAGAAAACCAGAAGAGAGCTTTGCTTTCATGGAGCTCACACTCTGATAGGGAAGACGGATGAGTTAAAATGCAACTACAGTTATGCATCACATAACGACATTTCAGTCAATGAGGAACTACGTATACAACAATGGTCCCATAAGACGATCATGGAGCTGAAAAAATCCTATCTAGTGATAGCATAGCTGTTGTAATGTCATTACACAAATGTTTGTGGTGACGTTGCTGTAAACAAATCTACTGTGCTGCCTGTCATAAAAAATGTACAGTAACGGGGCGCCCTGGCTCATACCTGCAATCCCAGCACATTGGGAGGCCAAGGTGGGTGGATCACTTGGGGGCTAGAAGTTCAAGACCACCCTGACCAACATGATGAAACCACATCTCTACTAGAAATATAAAAATTATCCAGGAGTGGTGGTGCACACCAATAGTCCTAGCTACTCAGAAGGCTGAGGCACAAGAATCGCTTGAACCCAAGGAGGCGAAAGTTGCAGTGAGCCGAGATTGTGCCACTACACTGCAGCCTGGGCAACAGAGTGAGACTCTGTCTCAACAACAACAACAACAAAAGTATGGTAATGTCCTAGGCTTTCACACTCACTCACCACTGACTCACCCAGAGTTGCAAATTCCAGTCCTGCAAACTTTATTTATGGTAAGTTCCCTATACAGCGGTACCATTTTTTATTTTTTATATCACATTTTTACTATACCTTTTCTGTGCTTAGGTAAGTTAGGTACATACATACTTACCACTGTGTTACAATTACCTACAGTGTTCAGTACAGTAACATCCTGTACGGGTTTGCAGCCTAGGGGCAATAGGCTAAGCCATGTAGCCTAGGTTTATAGTAGGCTGTACCGTCTAGGTTTGTGTAAATACACTCTAGGAAGTTTGCACAACAATGAAATCACAAAATGACACATTTCTCAGAACGTGTCCCTGCGGTTAAACTATGCATGACTGTGCTGTACAAGGTGGCAATGAGAACACTGTATGTGGGACCAGGGATAAGAGCTGAGCTAGGACTGGAGAAGATAGCTGTCAACAGAAACAGAATCAACTACAGTCCCTGGTACCAGACAGGGAGCAGTGTCTGATGGAGCCAAATTCCAAATGTGGTTGATGCCAGACCAGCCAAGTATACAGCGGCAGCACTGCCAGACTGGAGAGTACAGTGGGAGTGGGCATCAAGAAGACCCATACAGCCCATTAGGCTGCTTGGTTATGGGGGACTGGCCCCTGGCATGCCACGTGCTGGATGTGGTAGTCACCAGAAATAGAGGGGCAGAAGGAGGCAGTAGCAGAGGCTGGACCGCTGAGTCCCTGCTTGGGAAGTCCCACAGCGTGGCTGAGGAAGACAGTGTTCATGCACACCCGGCTTCTGTCGGGATTGGCCCAGGGACTTGCACTAGGCTGAGCCAGCAGGGAGTGGGGCAGCCGGCACAGGCAGTCTCTGTGTGGTGAGGGCGCCAGCAGGGCCCAGATGGAAACTCTGACTGTGGTGTTAATTCATTCCTCTGTGGTTTTCTGTTCAGGCAAATACCAGTCTCTTGTGGGTTTGTTTAGCTTAAAGCTATTGGCTGTGTGGGGCTAAGGTTCTACATCCTTGATTTCCAAGCCCCTGATTGGCCAAGTTTAAAGGAAGGGATGATCAAGGTGCTGGCTACTGAGAAGGACATCATAAAGCTTCGGAGAGCAGCTGGGGAAACCCTACTTATTTACCCCTGACCTGAGGTACAACCCGGCCTGGAAATGCATTCTGTCCTGCTCATAATACAACACAACTGTGTGAGGTTTCAGGGCGGGCCGTGAGCCTGTGTCCTCTAACATGTCTAATGCAACATCTTCTTGGGGAGAATATTGACTCCTCCAGGTGGAAAGCTGGCCTGGAGCCAGGAAAGGTGGCAGCTGGAGCTTGGTTGATTCATGATACCATAGCATCTTGTCCGTTTGTTGGATTGAGTATCCCCTGAAGAATTTTCCACACCCAAACCTGCCCTGGGACATTCAGTTCAACCCTCAGCAGTGAACTTTGGCCCAAATAGCAAGAGATTTGCTTCCACCGAGGCTTGGCCACAGACCAACCATGTGACTCTGAGATAGTTCTCACTCCGTGACTCAATTTCCTCAGCTACTCTTAACATAATTTTCAACACCGAAAAAATAAGAACTATTGCCATGGCCAAAAATAAAAACTAGATATTAGTTATGCTAGATATTACATGCCATCCAAGAGACAGTAAATTTAATGGCCCCAAAGTGGTTTCAGGTCTCTGAAAGGAATTTACTCCCCAGCTTTGGAGAAGCTAAGTGCTGCCCTTCTATTTCTGTCCTGCATTCGAAAAGTCATAAATAGTTAACAGCTTGAGTCCTTTTTTAAAACCTCCCAGGAGCATCTAAAAATAGCGTCTGGGGGCTCAATGCATATTTCCTCAGGTCCTCCTCTTAATCTTGCAGTATAGGTGGTATTTATTGTTACTGTCACCTATGGATTCACAGAGACAAAAGCAGCTAGGCTGGAAGGCAGAGAGAGGAAGCTTTTCCTGTGGGGAGGGTCTCTTGGGAAGTGGAACCTAGCATCGATACAGGGATGAGACATGTCACCTCTCCTTTCCTTAGTTTCCCTGCTAGTAAAAGGGGAGAGAAGGAGAAGTCTCTCTCCCCAGGGTGCAGTAAGAATCAACCCTCAAGTAGAAAGCTTCAACAGACAAAGCAGAACCTGCCAACAGCCAAATGCTATTACGACAAGTTAAGTCCACACTCATTACATGCCTTTGCAGTACATGTCACCCCTGCCGTTTCCTATCTCCAGGCCCAAGTGGGGCCCTCCTGCCAGTTTTCCAGCCCAGTGGCATGACCGGAGGCTGACTGTCCATCACGAGCTTGATGGACAAGGGGCAGGAACAGCCAAGCCCAGCTCAGCTGCCTGTCTCATCTTTTCAACCATGCCTCTGCTTCCCTTATGCTTAACAACAGCAAACAGCACCCCTCTCTGACTCTCAGCCATGCCCTTCAGGCAGGCATCCTTGCAAACAGACCATCAGCCCAGGTTGCTCCTATGGACTTAGAAGGAAGGATAGGGCAGGAACATTCCTGGCGGCCTCCGTGGCCTTGGTCCTCTCTCCTAACAATGCACGGTAATTAGCTGCATCTTGGGCCCCCTGACACCCCTTAACCTGGAAAATCAGGCAGATTTGTGCGACAGCAATCAGATCCCAGACACATCCAGCCGTAATGTGATTACGCCATTTACCAAAATGCAAAGAGAGATACTTGAGGCGTTTCTGATTAGGGCTGACATTATCCCTCTGCTGGGCCACCGCATTAATCAAAGCTGTTGCTATGACTATGGCGATGGTGGGGAAATAACCCCAGCTTGATTCTGGGCCTACCCAATGCCGCCAAGGAAGAGGTCAGCTTTTGTTAGGGACATAGCAGAAGAATTGCTTCTTCCTGCTTAAGAAGGGCTTTCTATTGAAATCGCACCAGCAGCCAGAAAGACAGGCCTCTGTTTTCTTTCATTATGCTGGGATTTTCTGGTGCCATTGCTCAAGATGACTCGATAGTATTGTTCTGGGAGGGACTGCGATGTGTGTGTGTTGGGGGTGGGGATATGGAGGCTGATTTGTGGGGCTGTCAGAGCCTTCTGCTCTCCAGAACTGTATCTTAATTGCTGGGTGGCCCCCTGGGAATCGTGTAGGGCATGAGAACCTGGGGGCGGGGGAGAAGGATGATCTGTGGAAAAGCCCAGCTTTTCCCATGGCATAAACACTCTGGGCTTCTGCTGCTTTCTCCATTCCAGAGCCACTAAAGCATTTGGCAGAGACAAGCTTGCACCACACACCCTATGACAAGGCAGATGGAAAAACAGGCGGGAATGAAACGGATCTGACAAGCCTGCGTGGAAAACCCCCTGGCCTCTGCTCCGGGCTGTGGAGAACCCATGAACTGCAGGGGAGGGCAGGGAAGACCAGGTGATGGGGGCTGGGGACGGGGTCATCAGAACCCCATGATGGCTAGATAGAGGTAAACTGTTCCGAACACCAAGGCAGCCTTCTCTCAGGTGCAGATACTGAAAGGGAAATTTAGAGGTCAGTGATGTGGCACAGCTTCTTCCCCCAGCACAGGGATACAGCAGTGTAGAAGAATCAAGGAATCTGGTTCTAGTTCAAGTCCTTTCTAGAATTTTCTCTGAGCCTTGGTTTTCCCATCATCAGAGTGGGGACAATGAAATCTACTCTGCTGTCCTCATAGGGGCGTAAAGGTCGGTCAGACCACTTCCTTTGGGGGAAAGTGATTTGTAAACTCTGGAGCACAGATATTCAAACTTGGCTGTATTTGGGAGTCACCTGAAGAAGTTTTTGAAGTTCTGAAGCCGGGGCCCCAGCATCAGACATTCTGGTTTCATTGGTCAGAGAGGCGTCGGGGCATGAGGATGTTTCAAAGCTGCAGGGGATCCTCATGCACAGCCCAGGTTGAGAACCACTGCTCGCGAGTGCTATAGGGAGCCGTGCCCTGCCTTTGAGCCTCATTTCCTATATCTTTTAATGGGAATAAAAAATTTTTAAAGTAAAAGGCTTTCATGAGAATAAAAGGAAAAAAAAAGTATGTGAAAATGCATAAAGTCGTATATCCTGGATTCCTAATTAATGTTGAGTTCCCTCATTAGAGGCCATTGCCTCTGTTTCAGGGGAGTCTCATCCCCAGGGTGAGACCCTGGACAGCACCTTCCCCCTTAGCTGTGTGATTGTGTTCAACTTACTGAATAGCAGCAAGCATTTGCAGCACCTGAAGCCTTTCACGTGCTTGATCTCACTTAATTATAGCAATAACCTGGGGAGGCGGACATAGATCATTGTTACCACCCTGTGAAGCAACATCACAGGTGACTCAGGCAGTCAGTGGTGGAGCTGGGGTTTTAGCCCAAATGTGTCTTGTTCTGAAACCGGAGTTCTTTCCATGACCTGCTTGGTTAGAACTGACCTGAGTCAATTTTGTCATTCACTATGTAGATGCAAGAGGTCTTGGGGCCGTAGGTCTCTGCGTGTTGTAATGAAAGCAGGTGTCAGATAGAATCCTGCCATACAGACTTTCATTTATTAGCAAAGCAGGTGCAAAAACAGGCATGTGGCTTGCTCTGTGAGCTCAATGACATCCCGAATCATTGTCCTTTTAGGTGCCCCAGTAGATCCTTGCATGAAAGCCTCACTCAGGGCAGAGGTGACATTTTTCAGCACCAGGATTCAGCTAACCTTGTCATTGAGTCATGAGAAAAAAATTAGCTGATAATCAGCCTAACAAACACAGAATCCATTGGAGTCATAAACTTATGGCACTGTTCCATTTAATAAACACAGGGAGACCAGTCAGAAGGCTACCAGAACATTCTAGCCCAGAGTTGACAAAGGCCTTTCCCAATGGCTATGAAGAGGTAGGAAAGGAGTAGGATCATTCACTGAGTCAACCAAATATGTTGAGCACCGTACTAGTTTCCTAAAACAAAGTACCAAAATGAGGTACCACAAAATGGGTGGCTTACAACAGAAATTTATTTTCTTCTTCTGGAGGCCAGAAGTCTGAAATTAGGGTGTCAGAAGGGCCATGCTCCCTCTGACATGTCTAGGGAAGGATCCTTTCTTGCCTCTCTCCTGGCTTCTGGTGGGTGCAGCAATCCTTAGTGTTCTTTGGCTCATTGCTGCCATCCCATCTCTGTCTCTGCCATCACATTACGTGGCTTTCTCCCTGTGTATGTCTGCACCTCTGCATTCCTTCCTCTTCTAATAAGGACATTAGTCATATTGGATTTAGGGCCTGTCCTAATTCAATATGATCTTAACTAATTATATCTGCAAAACCCTATTTTCAAATAAGGTCACATTCTGAGGTTCTGCAAAGACATAAGTTTGGGGGGACATTATTCAACCCAGTACAGGCACCTACATTATGCCAAGTGCTGTGAAGAAAGAAGATAAATGTGAATAAGCATTTTTCTGCACTTAAGTTGCTCAGCCCCCAGAGAGGGAGACAAGCAGGTTGGTGCCTACTCTGAGAGCAGTAAACACACATTGCTGGTACAGGACAGATGAAGCATCTCACCCCAAATTAACAGGGTCACGGAAGCAACCTCTGAGCTGAGTTCTGAAGGCCTGGCAGGAGGTAGCCAGGGCAAGGAGGGCAGAAAGGCAACAGAGACAGAAGGAGAGACATGTAGGTCCAAGGGTCTGGTTGTAGAGGGAGCAGGATGAGTGCATTGAGGCAAGAATGTGGGGTCTGAGATGGACAAATGGTGATGTGTGAAGCCAAACTGTTAAGCAAGGGCAGGTCAGGAAGCATCTCATGTGCCAGTCTAAGAATTTTTTCTGTGGACCACAGGGAGCCATTGGCATAGTTTAAGCAAGGCAGGAATGTAGTCATATTTGCATGTTAGAACAATCACTCTGAAGCAATGGAAAGGGTAAACTGGAAAGGTTAAGAATGGAAATGGGAAATGTCAGTAAAAGGCAATAAATAATAAGGTCCTGGCATATGGCCGCAACCATGAGGATGGGGAAAAGGGAATTGATTTAATATTTACTCAATACTAGGGAATCAGCAGAGTTTGTAGATAAATCAGATGGTGGGCATGAAAAAGCAGTCAATAATAACATCCAAGGTACTCTGCGCTACGTTTTGTTAAGCTCAGGTACTGAGGTCATCCCTGAGATATTTGGAAGTGATCAGTACAGAATGCTGGAGAACTTCAACATTTCAGAAGCAGGAGGAGAAAAACCAGCTAGTAAATAATTCAGAGGAAAAAAAAGTCATGTGACAGGAGAAATGGAGTTATACACGGGGAGCATTAAGCAGACAGCCACTGGGACCCAGGTGGAATTAGCACCCAAGTAACAATGTTAGCCCAGTGAGGTGACTCCCAGGGAAGGAAGAACTCCGGGAAGCTTAGAGACCCAGAAAGAAGGCAGAGTAGGGACAAAGACTACATGTCTTTATAGTAGGCAAATTTCCCAACTTCATATTAAGCCTTGATGTCACCAAGAACAGTGGGGTCCAGTTCAGTTAACAGGTGACCAACTGTCAGGTTTGCCCAAGTCTGTTCCAGTTGAACCCTGAGAGCCTAACGTCCTGAGAAACCTTTCTGTCCTGGGAAAACCAGGACACTTGGTCACCCTTATTAACAAACACTTCCTGAGCATCTGCTACGTGCCACATGCTATATTGGATGATATCAAGATTAACAGTGCACAGAGCAGGCAGGCTCTTTTGCAGCCCACAGCCTGGTGGGGGGAAATAATGGATTACAAGCTCCTACCACCCGTAGAAGAATAGGTTGAGATTCCTCTCCTTCACTGCCAAGGGCAAGTTAAAGGAAAATGGTTTGGATATAACTTAGCCAGGGATGAAAAAATGCTCTCTTAACAAAATAAGGCTGTGGTGCAAGTTCATATGTGTATGTTAATAGGAGAAATATTAGTTTCTTATATCAAATTGAGAAGGGCAGAAGTTATGCTTATTCTGGGTTTTTTTTCCTATAATAAAAGAAATGTGAGTTTTCAAGATAGTTTTGCTAAAAGGAGAAATAATTTCTCTCGTAAAGCTAAGTACAGTTTGCGGCCAGAAGGAAGGGAAGATGTCTACACAGGATAAAATGTGCTTGATTTTAGATGCTGCAGGAAAGAACTAGTTACAACTCAAAAAGAAAAAACCCTATTGGGTCTCTCTTTGGTCCCCATGCCTAGATAATTTTCCCAGGGCTGCTGTAACAAATTACCACAATCTATGTGGCTTAAAATAACAGAAATGTATTCTCTCACAGTTCTGGAGGGCAGAAGTCTAAAATCAAGGTGTCTTCAGAACTGCACTCCCTCTGGAGGCTCCAGGGAGATTCTGTTCCTTGCCTTTCCAGTTGCTGGTGGCTACTGATGTCACTTGGCATTCCTTGACTTGTAGCTGTATCAACTTCAGTTTCTGCCCCCATCTTTGCATTACCTTCTTCCCCATGTTTCCTTATTTGTCCTCTTCGGTTTGCCTAATCTCCCGCTGCCTGACTCTTATAAAGGCATCTGTCATAAACTCAGTGTAAGTTGAGGAGCGTACTGAATGCATATCACTTTCACACTTAAAGTTGAAAAATCAAATATAGAGAGATGTCATCAAGACTGCTTACTTGAGGTGCTCTGCACTCACCTCCTCCACAAGGAAGGATGAAAACAACAAATAGATAACCACATGTCAAATAAAATGTCTAAAGGAGAACACCAGAATTCAGCAAGGAAGTGACAAATACCTTTTGAGATAGAAATTCAGGACAGCAACATGAACAGGGAAGTACAGCACCCAGCCAGGTTCAGCTCAGAGCCAAAAGGAACTCTCCAGTGTGGGGGAAAGGTAAGCAGGAAATCTCCAGCAGTCCACATTCTCACTTCACATGCCTGCAATCTTAGTTACACAAGAGCCCTATCACCTTCACAGGCCTTAAGCCCAGTGTAAGGAGAGGGCCTGGAATCAACATGATTGCATTATTCCAGAGACCAAATTCACACAGAATCACTCCCTACTCCCCAGAAACCAGGCTGCTGCAGCACAACACAATTTTGAGAACAGAGCCACCACCAGAGTGCATTCTGCCCTGAGGATCAACAGTCTCTGCATTTCTCCATTCCTGGAGCTCCACTGATATCCCACCACATTTACCCAGAGGGCTGCAGAGTCAAAAGACCAGCTGAAATTATCAGTGTAGCCATATTCCTGGCACCAGACCCCACGCAGTACCCTACATCTTGGGGAACAGGCAGTTCAGCACAGTTAAGGAGCTACCCTCAGGAGAGAGGGAGCTGATGTACACACTCTCCAGAGCCTGAGAGCCATTTACCCAAGGCCCATTGCCACCAACCCTGCTCTCTCCAGCATCAAAGCTGCCAAGGACCCATGTATAACCCCCAGGAGCCCAAGGACTGGCCTGCCCAGGACCTGCTGCTGCTGGTAACCATGCCCTCTTTAACAGGGAAACCACCATGTGCATGTGAATGCCCCTCAAGGACTCAAGGATCGGCCTCCCCAGCGTTCCCATGCCCACCAAAGCTTCCACAAACAACCACAGACTAAGCTGCTGAGGCACTTGCAGACACTGCTGACATTGATTACAGCCAAAGAAATTATACAGAGATTGTACTAGTACATCCACCCAGAACCAAAGCCAAAGCCCCCTATACAATCGATACTATAGGACACATCTACAGAAAAAAAGGTCTTACCCGACAAAAGCTACTCCATAATCTTGGAAGAACCAAATGTTCCACCAAATGTCAGATATTAACGGAACACAGAAAACTTGAAAAACCAAGGAAGCATGACATCTCTAAAGAAACACAATAATTCTCCAGTAACAGACCACAAAGAAAAGGAAACCAATGAATGCCTAGAAAGGAACTCAAAATAATGACCTTAAGGAAACTCAGGGAGATACAAGAGAACAGAGATAGACAATTCAACAAAATCAGAAAAACAACTCATGATCTAAATTTTAAATTCAATAGAGATAAATATCATTTAAAAATGAGCCAAACGAAAGCTTTGGAACTGAAGAACTTAACGAACAAAATTAAAAATATAACTGTCAGCTTTAACAATAGACTGGATGAAGCAAAAGTTAAAATTTCTGAACTTGAAAACAGGTCTTTTGAAATAACATCGCCAGAAAAAAATAAAGAATAAAAAGAATGAAGAAAGCCTACAGAGCATATGGTATCCTATTAAGCAAAAAAAGAAAGAAAGAAAGAAAGAAAACAAATTATGAGATTTCAAGAAGACATGAGAAAACACATAGAAAACCTATTTAATTAAATAATACCTGAAAATTTCCCAAGCCTTGGGAAATATCAGGAGATGCAGATACAGAAAGCTCAAAAGATTCCTAAGTAGATTCAACCCAAAAAGATCCTCTCAAGGCACATTACAGCCAAACTGTCAAAAGTTAAAGAGAGAAGTCTAAAAACAGCAATAGAAAAGTATCAAGTCACATATAGGGCAGCCCACATCAGACTAACAGCAAGTTTCTCAGCAGAAACCTTACAGGTCAAAAAAGAATAAGATGATGTGTTCAAAGTGCTGGATTAAAAAAAGAAGAAAAAAAAAACCTAACAGCCAAGAATACTATATACAGCAAAAGTATCCTTCATAAATAAAGGAGAAATAAAATCTTTCAGAAAAACAAGGAAAACTGAGGGAATTGATCACCATCAGTCTTGTCATGCAAGAAATGTGTAAAAGCTGGGCATGGTGGATCATGCCTGTAATGTTAGCACTTTGAGAGGCCAAGGCAATAGTATTGCCTTAGCCCAGGCATTTGGGGCCAGTCTGGGCAACAAAATGAGATCCCCATCTCTATTTAAAACAAAAACAAAAACAACAACAACAAAAAAAAACCTAGCCATGATGGTGTGTACCTGTGGTCCCAGCTACTCCCAAGGTTGAAGTGGGAGGATCATTTGAGCCCAGGCAGTTAAGACTGCAGTGACCCATGATCGTGCCTCTGCACTCCAGACTGGGTAACAGAGTGAGACCATGTCTGAAGGAAAAAATGTGTAAGAGAGTTGTGCATCTGGAAGTGAAAGAGCAATAGCTACCATCATGAAAACATGTGACTCCCGGGTGGTCAAGTGGTTAGCATAAAAATAAAAACACAAGAAACTATAAAACCCACTGGTGGAACAGATAAACAAATGATAAAGAGAATGAAATCAAATGACACCACTACAGAAAACCACAACATGGCAGAAATAATAAAAGGAAAAAAAGAACAAAGGGTATACAAAACAACCAGAAAACAACAAAATGATAAGAGTAAGTCCTCACCTATCAATAATAACTTTGAATGTAAATGGTTTAAGTTCCTCAATTAAAAGATATGTTCAAGGCCACCCTTATGGTCAAGAAAAAAAAAATACATATATATATATATATATTTATACATTGGCTGAATAAATTTTTTAAAAAGAGACAAAAAAGATCCAACTATGTGCTGCCTACAAGAAACTCACTTCAACTGTAAAGAAAAACATGGACTGAAGGTGAAGGGATGGAAAGCAACATAATTTTGTTCCAAGCAACATAAATGAAAAGTGAGCAAAAGAGGCTATATTTATATTAGATAAAATAGACTTTAAGCCTAAAGAAACACATAAGGAAACAAAGAAGGTCATTACATAATGATAAAGAGATCAATTCAGCAAGAGAATGTGACAACTATAAATATATACGTACCCAATACCAGAGCACCTAGATATATAAAGCAAGTATTATTAGAGCTAAAAGGAGAGACAAATCCCTATACAACAAGAATTGGAAACTTCAATGCACCCTGTCAGCACTGGACAGATCATCTGCACAGGATATCAACAAAGGAATATTGAACTTAAACTGCACTGTAGACCAACTGGACCTAACAAACATTTACAGAACATTTTATCCAACAGGTGCAGAATACACATTTTTCTCATCAGCATATGCAACATTCTTTATGATAGACCATATGTTAAACTACAAAACAAATCTCAACACATTTTTAAAAACTGAAATCCTATCAAGTATTTTTTCACACCACAATGGAATAAATAGAAATCAATAACCAGAGGAACTTTGAAAACTGTATAAATACATGGAAATTAAACAACATGCTCCTGAACAACCAATGGGTCAATGAAAAAATTAAGAAGGAAATCCAAAAAATGTTTGAAACAAATAAAAATAAGAACAACATACCAAAACCAATAAGACACAGTAAAAGCAGCACTAGGTTTATAGCAATAAATGCCTGTGGCAGAAAAGTAGAAAGATTTCAAATAAATAACCTAATGCAGAACTAAACAAAACAGAGACAAAAAATACAAAAGGTAAATGAAAAGTTGGTTTTTTGAAAAGATAAACAGAATCAACAAACCATTAGCTAGATGGCCTAGGAAAAAGAGATGTTCCAGATAAATAAAATTTTAAAAATAACAAAGGAGATATTACAACTGATACTACAGAAATACAAAGAATCATTAAAGACTATGATGAACAAACACTTAAATTGAATCCAGTGAGATTCAAATCAGGGATACAAGGATGGTTCAACATACACAAATCAATAAATGTGATACATTACATCGATAGAATGAAAGACCATGTGAGCATCTCAATAATGCAGAAACTTCACTTGATAAAATCCCACATCCCTTCATGATAAAAAGACTCAACAAATTAGATATAGAAGAAACATACCTCAACACAATAAAGGCTATATATGACAAACCCGCAGCAACATCATTCTGAATGGGAGAAAGTTGAAAGTTTTTCTCTTCTAAGAACTGGAACAGTTTTAAAAACCAAGCCCACTTTCACTACTCTTATTCAACATAGTACTTGAAGTCCTAGCCAGAGTCAGGCAAGTGAAAGAAATAAAGCACATTCAAATTGGAAAAGAGGAAGTCAAATTGTCCCTGTTTGCAGATTATGTGGCCTTATACGTAGAAAAACCTAAAGACACCACCAAAAGTCTCTTAGAACTTATCAATTCAGTAAAGTTGCAAGATACAATTTTTTTTTTTTTTTTTTTTTTTTTTTGAGATGGAATCTCGCTTTGTCACCCAGGCCAGAGTGTAGTGGCACAATCTCGGCTTATTGCAAGCTCCACCTCCTGGGTTCATGCCATTCTCCTGTCTCAGCCTCACAATTAGCGGGGACTACAGGTGCCCACCAACACACCTGGCTAATTTTTGGTATTTTTAGTAGAGATGGGGTTTCACCATGTTAGCCAGGATGGTCTTGAACTCCTGACCTCGTGATCTGCCCACCTTGGCCTCCCAAAGTGTTGGGATTACAGGTGTGAGCCACCGTGCCCAGCCTATGATACAAAATTAATACAAAAATCAGTAGCATTTCTATATACCGATAACAAACTATCTTTAAAGAATCAAAAGGTAATTTCATTTTTAGTAGCTACCAAAAAATAATATCTAGAAATTAAGCAAGACAGTGAAAGTTCTCAACAATGAAAACTACAAACACTGATGAAGGAGATTGAGGAGGATACAAAAATGTGAAAAGACATCTCATGTTCATGGATTGCAAGAATTAATATTATTACAAAAACCATACTATGCAAAGATATCTACAGATTTTATGCAGTCCCCATTAAAATACCAACAACATTCTTCACAGTAATTGAAACAACGATCCTAAAATTCGTATGGGACCCCAAAAGAGTCCAAATAGCCAAAGCAATCCTATGCAAAAAGAGCAAAGCTGGAGGCATCATACCATGTGACTTCAATATATACTACAAAGCTATACTACAAAAACAACATGGCCCCGGCATAAAAACAGACACATAGACCAATGGAACAAAATAGAGACCCCAGAAGTAAACCCATGTATTTATAACCAACTGCTTTTCAACCAAGGTGCTAAGAACATACATTGGGGAAAGGACAGCCTCTTTAATAAATGGTGCTAGGAAAACTATCCATATGCAAAAGAATGAAATTACACAGTTTCTTATCACATATAAAAATTAACTCAAAATGGGTTAGAGACAGAAATGTAAGACCAAAAACTATAAAACTACTCAAAGAAAACAAAGGATATGCTTTAGTACATTGTTCTGGGCAAAGATTTTATGAGTAAGACTCCAAAAGCACAGGAAATGAAAGTAAAAATAGACCAATGTGATTATACCAAACTAAAAAGCTTTTGCATAGCAAAGGAAACAACAGTGAGGAGACAAGCTGTAAAATGGGAAATAATATTTGCAATATCTATCCAACAAGGGATTAGTATCCAAGAATATGCAAGGAACTTAAACATCTCAATGACAACAAAACAAATAATACAATTTTAAAATGAGGAAAGGATCTGAATAGACATTTCTCAAAAGAAGACATAAGAATGGCCAAGTATATGAAAAAATGTTCAACATCAGTAATTATCGGGGAAATGTAAATCAAAACTAAAGTGAGATATCATCTCACCCTACTTAGAATTATTATCAAAAAGATTAAAAATAAGATGAGTGTGGTGGCTTATACCTGGAGTTTCAGCCACTTGGGAGGCTGAGGCAGGAGGATTCCATGAGTCCAGGAATTTGAGACCAGCCTGGGCAACACAGTGAGATCCCATCTCAAAAAAAGAGTTAAAAAAAAAATGCTGAGGATATAGATAAAAGGGAATTCTTACACACGGCTGGTTGGAATGTAAATTAGAACAGCCATTTTGGAAAATAGTATGGAGCTTCCTCAAAAAACTAAGAACTTTCATATGATCCCGTAACCCCACTGTTGGATATTTATCTAAAGGAAAAGAAACCTGTACTCCCATGTTTATTGCAGTACTATTCACAACAGCCACAATATGGAATCAATCTAAGTGACTATCAACGAATGAATGGATAAAGAAAATGTGATATATACACACATATATATATATATGTGTACTCATTCACATACACAATGGAATACTATTTGGCCATTTAAAAGAATGAATTCATGTCATTTGCAGCAACCTGGATGGAACCAGAGGTTATTGTGTTAAGTGAGCCAGGTGTAGAAAGACAATTATAGCATGATATCACTTATATGTGGGAACTAAGAAGGGTTGAGCTCATAGAAGTAAAGAATAGACCATAGTTATTAGAGGCTGGGAAGGGTAGTGGGGAGGGAAAATTGAGAGGGGGTCTAGTGAGAGGTTGGTTAATGGATACAAAATTACAGCTAGAAGGGAGGAATAAGTTCTAGTGTTATATAGCACTGTAGGGTGACTACAGTTTATAATGTGTATTTTCAAATAGAGAAGATGATTTTGAATGTTCCCAACACATAGAAATGATAAATGTTTAAGGTGAAGAATATGCTAATTTTCATAATTTGATAATTATACATTATATATGTACATCAATAAGTCACTCTGTATCCCATAAAATATGTATACCCTGTAAATACATATAATTATTGCCTGGCAATTGAAAATAAATATTTATCACTGGATTTAGGACACACTGAGATCACCCAAGATGATCTCATCTCAAGATCCTTTAGTTAATCACATCTACAAAGGTCCTTTTCCCAAATAAGGCCACATTCACAGCTTCTGAGGGTTAGAACTTAGATCTTTTGGGAGCTACAATTTAATTCACTACACATCCATTAAAATAATCTGAGTATATTTTCTTTTCTTTTGTGTTGCAAGGAGCAAAGAGAGACCTGACAAAGCGACCACCTTCCCTTAGTCCCAGCTGTACATGAGCAGAAAAGCCATTGATAGCTTTTCTCCACATATGGTTGTCTTATTTGTGTACTGCTCAATCCCTTGGCTAAGGGGTAATTAGGAAGGGATACTAAGATCCAGCTTTCTCTCTGCAGGTCAAACCATATGCCTGGTCAGCACTGCATCCACTGGGAAAAAATAAGCAATTTTTTTCTTCCCACAAAGATGCTGCTCACTTCCCATGCAGTGTGCCCATTCAAAGGGGGTTCCTTTTTCTGATTTGAATAAAGACAAAGTATAGGCCAGGAGAGACTCTCACCATCGACATTCATGACCTCAACTGTGTTTGCCGGTGGCCAATTAGAGGTGATGGTATAAAGTACTTGCTAAAATTGTTAGGACCATGCAAAATTTGCCAGACAGTAAAAGAAATGGAGAAGGGACTGATAAAAAGCAGGGATGACACAAGGAAGGAAACAAGGGGAACAGCAGGTAGTGAGTTAAAGTGAGTTTCTAGAAGCGGAGGGAGGGAGGGAGTGGATGTAGAGGTCCACCAGACTTGAACAGCCTTATGTGAGCACACCTTCATGTTCACCACCCCCGCCACAAGCAGCAAGGCCTTGACCCTTTTGTGATAGGAAGGAGCAATATAACCTAGGCTGAGACCTGTTCCCCAAACCCACCTAGCTCTGCCCCTTGCTCTGTAAGATTTTGAAGAACTGTCAGAGCCCCTGTAGTAGAGACCTGCTTGAACTTTCAGTGGGAGCTAATATGCCTTTGCTGTACTGTGATATCTGAGCCACATGGAGAAGGGCACCTGGATCCTCATTGGGACCAGCTATGTCTCCAGCAACAGACACCCACAGGCAATGACCCACTTGGAGGAAGACCCAATCCCCCAAGACAACCTGCCAGAGAGAGGCCAGACATCCATCTTGTAGAAGAAGAGGACAAGGAAAAGCTAGCCATGCCCTCCACTGACACTAAAATCCCTTAGGTATGTGCAACCCCAAAAGCCCTTCTATATCCACAGTTTTGTTGAATTCTTGCAACAGTATCCCATGTCAAGCCCGTTTTACAAACCCGGAAACTGAGTTTCACAGACGTGAAGGTCTTGCTCTGATACAGGACTCTCTACTCGTGGTCGCTTTTTGCCATTCAGAGTGGTGGGTTTTAGTTTTGCTTTTTCCATGTGAGACATGCTGGGAATCTGCAGCCTGGGTTGTCATCTAGACTCCCTCATGCTAGGATCTCAGGCGTGCCACTTAACCCCAAAGTAGTGTTTTTTCTGTAAATAAAAAAGAATAATAATTATCTTCCCCATGATGTCACTGTGGAACAGCCAATAAAAATTATTAAAAAGCAATTGCCAACAATTGAAGTCAAACACACCATAGGAGAGTAAATTGCTGTGTTCTACTAGCTTCTGTGGGAATTCAGATATGATTTTTTTAAAAAGACCAATCCCTGGATGTCTACACAAGTTAGAGGGAGTCATTAGTAGGATGGAAAGAAAAGTGGTTTTATTTTCTTGGTGGTTTTATTAATAAGAAAAAGAGTAGATGTGTATTGTTTCTCAAAAAAACATGAGATTTTTCGGGAGCATATGGCAAATTAGTCATTAAGACTCTCTTATGGCTCAGACCCACTTAATATGTTCTCTGTGGTGTGTGTACAACAAACCTGCAAAATTACATTACAGTGACTATTAAATGATTCATCAGTAGATTCATCACCAGATTCATCACCAGATTCTAAATCTACTGGGAATCAGTAGCAGTTTAATATGCAAAGTGATTGGCTGACAGTGTGAACCTGGAGCTGAGACGCTATTATTGCTCCCAGTACCCGGGAGTACTCTGGC
>NW_012115999.1:2844473-2875399 GCF_000951035.1 Colobus angolensis palliatus
CCCACTTAATATGTTCTCTGTGGTGTGTGTACAACAAACCTGCAAAATTACATTACAGTGACTATTAAATGATTCATCAGGGTCACTTCCCCAGTAGATTTAGAATCTGGTGCTTATTCATGCTTCTCCCTCGGTAAGCTTTATTATCTCAATTGTGTTTGCCAGTGGCTAATTAGAGGTGATGGTACAAGCTAATTGCTAAAATTTTTCAGAACCATCAAAGTATTTATTTTGAGAGCAGGGGAAAATTACAGTTCCATCTTTGGCAGCAGAAGGGATGCATTGTGATTTTAACAAATGGTGTGTCTGCTGGTCCTTAAGAGTTCAGTAGCAGTTTAATATGCAAAGTGATTGGCTGACAGTGTGAACCTGGAGCTGAGACGCTATTATTGCTCCCAGTACCCGGGAGTACTCTGGCTCCAGCTGGGCTCATGCTTCATGGCTTGAAATTCCCACAGCCTGGGTTTGGTCTATGAAGACTTTCCCCCACCCCCTTTTGTAGCTCTTAACCATAGCAAGATTGGAAAAACCATGCGGGTGACAAATTGAATCGGGCTCACAAAGGATGTCAGGGGAGGCCAGAGCAGACAAGCTCCAGGTGATAAGAAAAAGTGCAGTCTGATAGGAAACAGCAGACTTCAAAGAGCAGAGGAAAATTGTTTGCCAGTAGGGCACAAACACATGGATCCAGGAGAAGCAATGCTTAGTAACTCAGGCTGGCAGCCCTGAGAAGTCTGACAACCAACAGCCAAGTCACAAACCCTAGAATGAGGTCAAGAAGGAGACTGGCCCCTAGGGAGAAAGAGGGTGAAAGCCAGCGAAAGAGAAGAATCAAGGCTGGGTCTCAAATACAAAGCCTAGAGGCAAAAAGGATAAGGCTGAGTCCCAGAGAACAGGGATTAGATAACTCACTTTTGATCCTGGGGGTGATGTTGGTTCTCTCAGAAATCAGTTATTGGCCCCAGCTCACCAGACAGCCACAACAGTTTCCTCTTCATGATACTTTGAGATCAAGCAGCACCCAACTCACCCAGTATTCATTTCCACTTCTCGTGCGCCTTCCCATCGTGTGTGTGTTGTGGGGCACGGGCAGGAGGGTGGGTGTTAGTGGGAGCTGGAAACGGGAATTACAGTTTCTTGGCTCGCTTTTAGCTAGAGTTTGCCATGCAAATTAAATGCACTCATGCCAGCTCTGAATGTGGGAAGTGGAGGCCATTTCCCTGTTTTTTACCATTTCTCCAGGTAAGAAAAGTCATGAGGATATAGGGCTGTGGCAGCCATGAGAATGCACGTCTCACTTCTACACTGCAAGGACTGGGGTTGACAACAGTCCCGCTACAGCAATCTGAAATCCATGCTCACATTTACCCCACCACAGCCATGCTTCTCACAGGCTGATTCCAGCCAGTGACTATGCATGGCAGAGAGACATGAGCTCCTTGGATGGGTGACTTTGGCTCAAGGATTCTCCATATGCTTTGCTGAACATTTCTAAGGTCTTCTGTCTTACAGACTGGATTCTCTGGCATCAGTAGAAAGAATCTAATAGAACAATGTCTTTTTGCAGTCTGGTACATGCCACTGTGAACCTCTTGAGGGAAGGTGTAGTGGCCTACTCATTTTGTGCCTTACAAACTCTGTGAAAATGACAAAAAGGTAAAGACTCTAACTTCTATTTTATTCTTGTATTGTTTGTTTTTGAATTAGTAGTGATGATAGCCATTATTAGCTGAATAGCTAATCCATATGCCATACATTTTACATTATGCCCTACTAAATGTATTAGCTCATTTTATTCAATTCTCACAACAAAGCTGGTCTTATTATTAGTCCCATTTTGCAAACAAGGACATTGAAGCTTAAAGAGAACACGCAATTTTTCCCAAAGTCACATGGCTAGTAAAGGACAGGCTCTCTTGCCTGATTTTTGTACAAGCATCACATGCCAGGTGCCAAGCTAGGATCTACCTAGAGTTTATTTAACATATTTCTTACTATAAAGGTAACATCCACACCACAAGTACTGCAGGAGCAGGCTTGGCTTAGATGGAGCTGATTAAGAAACGTTCATTGTTGGGTTCCTTTTCAATGTTGTCATATCTATAATAATAGAGATTGCCAGCTGAAATACAGGACACCCCATTAAATTTGAATTTCAGATAAATAATGAATAATGTGTTAGTATAAGTATGCCTTCAGCAGCATTTGGGACATACTGATTTAGTTGGGTGTCTTATATTTTCATCTGCTAAATTTAGCAACCCTAAAAATAATTAAGAAGCTGCTCCCAGAGATCAGGGGGCATGTTGTTCAAAGCCATAATGCAAAAAGCCAAGCACTCTTAGAAGAAAGATAATAATAACAATATCAACAACTGCTAATTTATTGAGTACCTTTTTACGTGCTAGTCACTGTTCTAAGGTCTTTTCCACAATAACTTGCCCTAACCTTACAACAAACCAGTGGAATAAGCATTCCTGTTCTTCCTATCTTGCAGACAACTGAGACAGAGAAACTTGCCCAAAGACAGCCAGCCAGCAAGCAGCAGAGTTAGGATTCAAACCATGACTGTCATTTCTAGATACTACATGTTTAACCACTAACCTCATAAAGAGTAAGGCTCAATTTGCCAAATTATAAAGCGAATATTCAACTCAGGTTTACACAAATTCTATAGACTCTCTCTTCATTTGTTCTTTCTCACTTACCAAAAATCTAGAACCCATTTTTCTCCTTATAGGTATCATACCCTGGTAGGGCAGTGATCTAACCAGACACGATATTTTTAAAATGCAATTTTCCTATCTAAAAATTATTGTATGTTAAGGTTTTGTAAATTTTGGAATACAAAAAAGAATACAGAAAGCTACAGAGAGTGTAAAGAAACTTAAAATTACCTTAATTTCCTTTGTTAAGATTTTGTGTAGCATTTCAGTCTTCCTATGAACACATATTATTTGCTTTTTTAGACAAAATGTGAATCATACTATACACACTGTTTTGTGGCTTCCATTAGCAATACACTGTGAATATCTTTCCTTTTTATAAATTGCCTTTGAGGATGCTATGAACTGAATTGCAGCCCCCACAAATTTCGTATGTTGAATCTCTAACCCACAATGTGACTGTATTTGGAGAAAGGAAGTAATTAAGATTAAATGAGTTCATAAGGGTAGGGCTCTGATTCCAAAGAATTCATGTCTTTATAAGAAGAGACACCAGACAGCTCGTTCACTTTTTCTGCCATATGAGGGTATAGCAAGAAGATAGCCATCTGCCACCCAGGAATAGAGCTCTCACTAGATGTCAACCTTGCCACACCTTGATCTGGGACTTCCAGCCTCCAGAACTAAGAGAAGATAAATCTCTGTTGTTTAAGCCACCCAGTCTATGGTACTTTATTATGTGAGCCTAAGCAGACTAATAGTTTTTCAGGACTATAATACTCCATTGGCTGGATACAACAAAATTTATTCAACAAACAAATTCCCTTGATAGGGCTTGCATCTGTGTCCCTACCCAAATCTCATATTGAATTGTAATCCCCAATGTTGGAGGTGGAGCCTGGTGGAAAGTAATTGGACCATGGGGGTGGTTTCTCATTAATCGTTTAGCACCATCTCCTTGGTGCTGTCCTCATGATAATGAGTTCTTGTGAGATCTGGTTGTTTAAGCATATGTTGCACTTTGCTCTGCTTTCTCTTCCTCCTGTCCCAGCCATGTGAAGTGCTGGCTCCTTCTTGGTCTTCTGCCATGATTGTAAGCTTCCTAAGGCCTCCCTAGCTGCCAAGTAGATGCCAGCATCATGCTTCCTGTACAGCCTGCAGAGCTGTGAGCCAATTAAACCTCTTTTCTTTACAAATTACCCCATCTCAGGTATTTCTTTATAGCAGTGTGAGAACATCCTCATTGCTAATTCTATAAATTGCATTCAAATTTGCACTTTCATAAGTATCACCTGTAAGTAACCTTTCCCAGCCCTAACTTAGGATAGATTTTTAGAGACAGAGTCACTGGTAGAGTGACCGATTATCTCAGTTTGCATGAACTATCCTGGTTTTAGTACTGAAAGTCCCATGTCTTGGAAAACTCCCCCAGTTTTGGCAAACCAGGACAGCTAGCCACTGGATTTCTAGGTCAAAGACAATGCACTTTCTAGGGCTTTGTTACACATACTGCTGGATCAGTCTCAAAATGGGTGCTAATTTCCATTTCCATACCCACCATGTAAGAGGTATCTCTTCAGAGGTACATACCTTATCTGTAATTTACATGAACATACTTTAGCATAGATAGTGAGATATAGGAGGTGTAAATTGAAAGTAATCTATACCCTAGAAAGAGTTGATTAATATGTGAAGTACCCTAATCAGGAATCCACATTCTAGAGGTGGCTGGTTAGCATTTGAAAGACCCTAATCAGGAGCCCCTACTCCAACTCCAGCGCCTGCCACAGGCACTCAGACAAGTGCTTGCTTTAAATACCATTATGTGAAGCTGCATATTGAGCTTGTTAATTAGCATAAGGAATATTAGAAATAATGTTTCATTGGTGAAATATGAGCTATTCAGAAAAACATTCTGCCTTGCATCAACAGAAGATTTTGAAAATTCTGGTATCAAAAACCAGCAGCCAAACAATTTTGGAGTAACACTTAAGGTGTGGAACTGTGTTTGATCCCATCACCCCTACATTTATCAGAGGATTAGAAAGGTTTGGAAATGGGGGAGTTGTAATTTGGGGGTTACCATGATGACTAGAGGGGTGGGAGAAGGATGGATAGCAGAATTCAGTGCCTGGGTAGAGGCTAAATGTCCTACAATGCCCATGCCCAGACCAGCCAAAATGCCATGGATGCTGGAAGAGTTTTCAGCTGATGTTCAGAATCTTGTGGAATTTTTGTCTCAAAATTATCCTTCCAGGTTGGACAACCCCAAGAACAGAGGTTCCACACTTTAGTGGTTTTAGAAGAGAAAGCAATGGTCTTTGTGTATTTTTGTTGTTTTACTGTATCGGGGCCTTTTGTTTATTTATTATTTTTGTTGTTACATGTGGCTGGGATTTCAAAGGTCTGAGAACCAGGCACTCCAATGTTGAGGGCAGGAGAAGACAGATGTCCTAGCTCAAGAAGAGAGAGGGAGAAATTGCCCTTACTCTGCTTTTTTGTTATATTTGTGCCTTCAAGGAACTAGATGATTCCCACCCATATTAATGAAGACGATCTTCTTTCTTTGGTCTATGTGTTCAAATGTTAATCTCCTCTGGAAAGACCCTCACAGACACACTCAAAAATAACCTTTTCCCAGCTATCTGGCCATCCCTTAGCCCAGTCAAGTTGACACATGAAATTAACCATCACATCATCCCACAAGGAGACCCACTGAGGACTTCTGCAGGCTGAGATGTGGCTGAAAGGAGCAGACTTAGGTTCATGACTTTAAAGGAGGTCTGAAATGAGGAGATGTGAACTGGGATTGGGAGGTTCAGGGAAAGAAAGGGAGTGAGCATTAGGAGATTGCCAGGTACCCCTGGTGGCCGGGGCCTGAGAATCTGCAGCGAGCTGAACCAGCCCCTGCTAACCCTCAAGGGGAAGAAGCACCTCACGCCACACAGGTGGAAGGGCCACGGGAGCTTCTCCTTCCTACACTCTTACATATCAGCCACCTGCAACTATCCATGCATCACCTATCACAATGGTCCTTCATCCTGGTTGTGTATCAGAATCACTTGGAAATGTTTAAGATATAAGTGCTCAGGCGTAGATTCTGATTTAATTGGTCTGGGATTGGTCTAAGCATCTTTTTTTAATGTTCCCCTGGTAATTCTAATGGACTGTCACGTGCTAAGATAACCATAATTTTCTTTAGACCACCTCAGCACAGACTATATGGTGTTGCTATGTTATAGGACTGAGCTGGTGGCTCTTGACCTGGGCTGTATGCTGAAGTCATCTGGGAAGCTTAAAAAAAAAGACCAATGCCTGGGTTCCACCTTCAGAGATTTCAGTGTACTTGGTTTGCAGGTGCATCAACAGTTTTAAAAGTTCCTCTAGTGACTCCAATAAAGATCAAGAATGAGGCCCACTGGATCAAGTTCTAGCTCAGAAACTATAGTATATTTAAGTGTGCGAAGTTTGGGGGTGGTCAGGTGAATTCTAATCTAGACACTCATTCTTCAAGAGAAAACTACTATACATTCTTCTACTATTCTATCTCAATAAAAAAACAGATGCTTTGCAAATTAGCATACTGGACATTAAACATGGGTTTTTATTAAATTGCATGATGAATATAATGAATAGGTTGTCCACTGGTGAAATTGCAGTTAGACGATATATATGTATTAGCTAACAATATTTTAGAGACACTTTCTACCTTTGCATAATAGGGTATGGAAATTCAGTGAGGCCCATATTCTTTAATATTAGGGATATTATTTTAGAAATATTACACTGGAACTTTATTAGAGATATATTGCCCTAAGTGAAATCTCTAAGTGGTTCCATGATCAGCTGTGAATTCTCAAAGGTGTTGGTTGCCTAATGCCATCTCTCAGGGTGACAGGAACTTTGGCGTTCACAACTGTATTAGTCCATTTTCACACTGCTATAAGGAAATACCTTTCCAAGCACAGTGGCTCATGCCTGTAATCCCAATACTTTGGGAGGCCAAGGTGGGTGGATCACTTGAGGCCAGGTGTTCAAGACCAGCCTGGCCAACATAGTGAAACCCTGTCTCTACTGAAAAGACCAACAATTAGCTGGGCATGGTGGCACATGCCTATGGTCCCAGCTACTCAGGAGACTGAGGCATGAGGATTGCTTGAACCCAGGAGGCACAGGTTGCAGTGAGCTGAGATCATACCACTGCACTATAGCCTGGGTGACAGAGGGAGACTCTGTCTCTAAATAAATAAATACATACATATATACATACATACCTGAGACTGGGTAATTTAAAAAGAGAAGGTTTAATTGACTCACTGTTCTGCAGGCTGTACAGGAACCATGATGCTGACATCTACTTGGCTTCTGGAAGCCTCAGGAAACACAATCATGGCTGAAAGTGAAGTGGGAGCAGGCACGTCTTACATGGTAGAAGCAGGAGCAAGAGAGAGTGGGGGGCAGTGCTACACACTTTTAAATGACCAGATCTCATGAGAACTTACTCACTATCACAAAGACAGTACCAAGGGGGATGGTGATAAACCATTCAAGGGAAAACGTTCCCATGATCCAGTCACATCCCACCAGGTCCCACCTCCAACAGTGGGCATTACAATTCGACATGCGATTTGGGCAGGGACACAGATCCAAACAATATTAACCACAAATGAACCTTTGATGCAAAATGCTAAGTTGAGTACCTGGGAGCAGACTTCCTCAGGTATGGAACAGGTCATGAGAATCCTTTCATGATGACTTGTTAACAAGCATTTAGTTAGTAAATGTTTGTACACCTGGCAGAATTGTCTCTGAGAATTGGTTTAATTAAAACATGTTAGTAAGGATGTAAAAGCATGTGACTCTCACCCACGCCACACTAGAGCAGCCCCTGATGGCTGTCAGCATAGAGCTGGCCTGGCTCTAATAGCAAACCCATGGTGTTCTCTTCTAGAACATAAGCAAAGCCTCTCTCATTGTTACAGAACAAGACGTAAAACACGACCACTCCGGAATCATGTCCCAGCACAAGGACAAAACCACCAGCCAAACCATGAAAATGGTCAAACACCTTCTACCAGCTACTAGAGTGACTGGTGCTTCTTTACCTGCTATAGATTTGGCTCTACTCTGTTCCTCCCACCTCCTAAATAAAACTTATCTAGGAACTATGCGATCACAGAATAGCCTTGCTTCTGATAGCACCCAAACCAGAGCAAAATCATATTCACTTGAACTCTTCCCTGAATCACCTAACACAAGCCTACATTCTGTAAAAAGCCCCTTCCATAACTCCCTTGCTGAGATAGACCAAGGTTCTCCATTTTGTTTTGTCTCTCTTGTACAATTACCTATTCATATTAGTGTTCTGTTATATATTAGTACATAACAAATTATTAGAAATTTAGGCCGGGCGCGGTGGCTCAAGCCTGTAATTCCAGCACTTTGGGAGGCCGAGACGGGCGGATCACGAGGTCAGGAGATCGAGACCATCCTAGCTAATGGTGAAACCCTGTCTCTACTAAAAAATACAAAAATCTAGCCGGGCGAGGTGGTGGGCGCCTGTAGTCCCAGCTACTCGGGAGGCTGAGGCAGGAGAATGGCGGGAACCTGGGAGGCGGAGCTTGCAGTGAGCTGAGATCTGGCCACTGCACTCCAGCCCCGGTGACAGAGCGAGACTCCGTCTAAAAAAAAAAAAAAAAAAAGAAAGAAATTTAAATGCTTAAAAACAGTGCATATTTATTATTTCACATTTTCCATGGGGCAAAAGGCTGGGTTTGGGTAGCTGGGTCCTCTCCTCAGACTCTTACAAGGCTAAAATCAAAATGTCACCTGGAGCTATGTTCTCATTTGCAGCTTGGGGTTCTCTTCCAAGCTAATTCAGGTTGTTGGCAGAATTCAGTTCCTTGTGGGTATAGGACTGATGAGGTTTGGCTGTGTCCCCACCCAAATCTCATCCTGAATTGCAGTTCCCATAATCCCCACATGTTGTGGGAGGGACCTGGTGGGAGGTAACTGAATCATGGGGGTGATGGTTTTATAAGGGACTTCCCCTTTCACCTGGTTCTCATTCTTCTCCTTGCTGCCTCCATGTGAAGAAGGACATGTTTGCTTCCCCTTCCACCATGATTGTAAGTTTCCTGAGGCCTCCCCAGCCATGCTGAACTGTGAGTCAATTAAATCTCTTTCCTTTATAAATTGCCCAGTCTTGGGTATGTCTTTATTAGCAGTGTGTGAATAGACTAATACAAGAACTGAGGTCCTATCTTCTCACTGGCTGTTTGCCAAAGGTTTCTTTCTGCTCCTACAGGCCACCCTCATGTCTTAGCCCCATAAGCCCCCTCCATAGGCAATTAACAACTTGCTATTTGTTTTCTTCCAAGCTGCCAAAATGATCTCTCTGATATTTCATCTTCTTTTAGGAGCTCACCTGATTAGGTCAGACCCACTCTATATAATCTACTTTTGACTGTAGTAACGTAACCATGGGAGTGATATTCCACGTATTCACAGGTCCCACTGAGATTCAATTTAGACTCAAGGTGAGAAAATTATGCAAGGCATGTTCACCAGGGAGCAGGAATCTGCAGGGCTATCTGCCCACCACAACAAGAAACCTATATTTGTTCAACTATGCCCTTAACGGTCTTTGGCTAAAAGACACCAACACTTTCCAACTATTATTTTCTATCAAAAGGAACCAAAGACTTGTACATGATCAGACTACAACAAGTCAGTTCATAACATCAGGATGGGAAACCACGGGGGGCAGACTTGTCGGAACACTTGACTATGTCCCAGTCAATCCATCTGGGTGATCACTCCCCCTTTTCAATAGCAAAGGCATTCAGAAACCTCTCTCACCAACAGGCAGATGGAGCTTGATACACAGAGGACTGAAAGAAGCTAGTTGTCTAATGTAAACTATTTGTTCAATAACCTTTTATCCAAATTTGGACTACCTATTAATGATCTATTCCCAAATTTTAACTTTAGTCATTTACTGAAATTTATCTTAAAAATATTCTTGAAATCTTAAATAAATTTCAGAGTATTCTGTTAAAGATAGGAATAATGTATAGCACTTCTCCCCTTCTATTAGAAGCAAAGAACACTTGCTAAGTGAGCAAATAATGGTATTTCTATTATCTGTGATTTTGAGTACTTTCTGTCCCAGGAGTCTAATTTAAATTATCCTTTCAAAAGAAAATATCAGAATGGTAGGGAACCTGGAATTCACACCCAGTGGAAATGGCTCTATGAACCACAACAGGTTGATTTGCCCCCTGAGGAGGTGTCCTTGCAACCCCAATTATCCTTTAATTTATGCGAATCCTCTGATTTCTTCTTTTAGGCTTTTACTCAAATTATCAGGATCATTCATTCATTCATTCACTGAATAAATACATTTGAGCATCAACCATGTGCCAAGTGCTCACTATGGAGATACAGCAGTGGATCTTGAAACTTTGCTTCATGAAACTTCATGGAATTTTCAATACAGCAGGAACACAGGCATTCAACGAATAATTCAAAAACGAATATATAATTACAAACTCTGATGACTAGTTGGGAGGAAAAATGTAAGAGGAAGATAAAACCCTATGGTTATCATGGTTATTTTAACTATGGGGTGAAAATTGTGAGTTTGAACATTTTCTCTTTATTACTATTCCTACAAATATTGATCAGGAAGACATCTAGACTCCCAGAAAATGAGAAGGGCAAGTAGGAATGTGCCAAGGGGTAAGGAATCCACTCATCCCTTTCAGGGATTAAAAAACAGGTCAGCTGGTAATATGGTTTGCCTGTGTTCCCAACCAAATCTCATCTTGAATTGTAATTGCCATTATCCCCACATGTCCAGGGAGGGACCCAGTGGGAGGTGAATAGATCATGGAGGCAGTTTTCCCCATGCTGTTCTTATGATAGTGAGTGAGTTCTCATGAGACCTGATGGTTTTATAAGTGTTTGGCAGTTCCTCCTTCACATGTTCTTTCCTGCCACCTTCTGAAGAAGGCACTTCTTCTTCACCTTCCACCATGATTTTAAGTTTCCTGAGGCCTCCACCGCTATGTGGAACTGTGGGTCAACTAAATCGCTTTCCTTGATAAATTACCTAGTCTCAAGTATTTATAGCAGTGTGAAAATGGACTAATACAGCCGGTGATAATAACCTACCACTCACTTCACTGTAACTGGAACAAGTCCTACCACTCAAAGATCTCTACCTCCTGATATTACTTGCTGTATCAATCTTTGTTACAAAGTCAGCTAAAGGAGAAGTATTTTTTCTATCTGTGGCCGTACCACCCAGATCATGTCTGATCTCAGAAGCTAAGCAGGGCCAGGCCTGGTTAGTACTTGAATGGGAGAAATACTTTTTCCCACTCTGAATAAAAAGGTAAAGAAATCTACTTTGGATATACTTAATGCCCATTAAAATTATATATGAAAATCAGGAGTAGCTCATGTTTAAATATTTACCAAACATGGATAAATCTTAGATCTTATATAGAACAGTATAATCCATGTCAGTTTATTCATTCTAAAATAGGGATTCTCCATCATAATTATCCAGGTAAAGTCAGCTACTCTCTAAAACCTTCCTTAATTTCCCCAGGCACAGTTATTAATAGTGTTATGTCTTCCTCTCTACTCCCACAAGACTTATATTACAGCTCATTTTTGTATGATACCATAAATATCTTGAGGTCTTTAAAGTTATTTTTCTGCCTCTCTTACTCAACTGAGGCCCTTAAAGAGAGCAACTTGGTCTTACTCATTTGTGTGCCCTTAGCACCTAGCAGAGTGCCAAGTTTACAGTAATAAAATCGATAAAAGTTTGAGTGAAAAAAGAATAAAGTTTCTACAAATTAAGTCTCATTATGATGAATAGAGGAGGATGACTTGACTTTTGACTCGGGCCCTGAATGAGGAGACAGACATGCAATATCTAGGCAGGAATAGCAGTCAAGGGAGAACTGCAAGTGCCAAGACATGAGGCGAGCAAAAATGATACAGAAAACAGGCACCTGGGGATAATAAAAGAGAGTGGAGAAGCTGAGATGAGAGTAGAGAGGTAGAGGCTAAACAATGTAAGTCAGGATAAGAAGTTTGGAGATCCAAAAATAAAAATAAAAAATAAAGAAGTTTGGTAAGTGTATTATATACAAAGGATTCATTTTCAGCAGAAGAATTACGTGATACAGTTTATATTCTGAGAAGATTACCCTGGGTATTGTCTGGAGGATTCATTTCAGAGGTGCGCGCTTGGGAGCAGGGAACCCCTAGGATACTGTGGCAGATGTCCAGGCAAAAGGTATTGGTGACTGGTTCTAGAGCAGTACCAGTTGAAATGGACAGAACTAGCTGGACTTGAGATATCTTTTAGAGGTAAAGGCAACCAGTCTTGGTAAGTTAGACACGAACAGGGCTATTATTTAGCTGGTGAATCCCTAGAGAGCTGTCCCAGTTATCAACGTATTGAAATATTTTTATACCTTTTGGAAAACAGTCACAGCCAAGGGCCCCCAAGTGGGGCCTCAATTGCAACACCCCAATACTCCTAGATTTCCCTACAAGCAAAAACAAAAATATTAATGCCTGGCATGGTAGAGACCCCCCTAGACAGCTCTATTCCCTGCCTCTGTTCTAATTGATGAATCTCATTCTGTACCATTAGCTAAAGATCACAACTGGCTTTAGAGGAAAAGAAAAAGGAGAAATGAGGAACACCCAGGGTTTTGGCTTTGAGCTGTTAGATGCATGGTGTTGCTATTTACTGACATGTGGAGGAATTGGAGAGTCACAAATTTGGTAGGGGGAAAATAATAATTCTGTTAAATTTGATACTTATTAGACATCCTAATGGAAAAGGACAGAAAGACTTCATAGGCCAAGTGAAGGTTTCCAGTCACTACCCACACCAGCAAACCTCAATGCAACAGAACTCTAAAACAATAAAACTCTCAAATAATCTTAAGAATCATTTTACTGCAAATAAATTTAGAATTTACTACAAATAAATTGGTAATGCCCTGGATTCTATTAAAACCATGAAGTACCTCCAAACCCTTTATAAATCCAGGTTGTAACAATCCATTTGGATAGGTGTAGTAGGCTGAATAATGGCCACCCAAAGATATTAAGTCCTAATTCTGGTACCTGTAAACATGACCTTATTTGGAAAAAGGGTCTCTGTAGATGAGATTAAGAATCTTGAGATGGGTCGATTGCCCCGAATTATACAGGTGGGCCCTAAATGCAATCACATGCATTGTTATAAGAAGGAGGCAGAAGGAGATTAGAGCAGACAGAAAAGGAGAAGGCCATGTGAAGACAGAGGCAGCGATTGAAGCGATGTGGCCACAAGCCAGGGAATGCTGGCAGCCATCAGAAGCTGGAAGAGGCAACAAACAAATTATCCCCTAGAGCCTCCAGAAGGCAGTCAGTGCAGCTGACACTTTGATTTTCAGCTCAGTGATAACAGATTTCAGACTCCTGGCCTACAGAACTGTGGGATAATATGTTTCTTTTGTTTTAAGTTGCCACACTTGTGGTTATTTATTATAGCAGCCACAGGAAACAAATGCACCTACCAAAGTAATCAAGAAGAAAGGCAGTGTGGTATACCTCTTATAAATGAAAACCCGGAGATAGTGATGCTTATGACATTGTGGTATAAACTCACACTACTCCTACTCCCCACAGCTAGATGTGGCTAGATGGCTTTCCCCAGAGCTCCTTTAAAGCCTTTATTTAAGAGAAGACTTTCCCTGACCAAATTTTAGTCAGGCTCCTCTGAGCCCTCCTTTCAACTAGGCCCCAACCTTGGCCCCTGTCCTATCTTCCAGCTGTCTAGCCAACTTTTAGAAAGAATCCTGCTGTTAACTGAGAGAGAATCTCTCACCCTTAATATCTAATCGCCCTTAGTATATAATCAAGTTTCTTACCCCCGACCTTTGATGTATATGTCCATAACCTGCCTTCAGCAAGAAAAAATTCCCCTACCCCCATCTTAGAAATTTTTCATTCATTGACCCCTTTACCCTTCTCCTTGGCAATAAATATCCACTTGTCCTTGTATTTGGAGATGAGCTTGATCTCTGTTTTCCACTGGAATAGAGTTAACCTCTATTGTGATAGTCTAAATAAAGTTTTCCCACTATTTTAGCAAGTGTCAGGATAACTCATTCTTTAATGGAGAAAGCATTGCTAGCTTATCAGTTATTGACTTTCAGACATTGGAAACTTCAAATGACTTTCCTTTCTAGATGTGATGTTTGGTGCTGCTGAAAATGTCACAGGTGAGCAAGAAAAGGAACTATCCCAGTTCTATTTGGATATACTTGGTCTTTAAGTTGAAACTCCTCATAACTTTTGTATTCCAAAGAAGACATAAATGGGCCAACTCTTTCATTTAATGTCTTTTGCCTCCTTCCCTCATTTCCTTCCTTTTCTTCTTCTTTCCTTTCACCCAATTATTCATTCACTCATTCAGCAAACATTTGCTGAGGCATGACTGTGCACAACGCTACATGCTCTAGGCCATAGAGCTGGAAAAGTGTAGATATGATAGTCACCACCCCCAAAGGAGGAAGGGAACCACAGTAGAGCTCCGAGCCCGCACCTGGTATCTAGCTCTATTCTGGAAATTTTCACATATATTGTCACATTTAATCCACCCACAGAAACAGAGAGATGATTGTTATTATTCTCTTTTCCCCTAGCAGACGATGAAAAACTGAGTCTTAAAAGAAATCGAGTATGAGGAGAGATGATTAGAGCACAGACTATTTTTAGGGCAGACAAAATATCCTGCACAATATCATAATGGTGGATACAGATTATTATACATTTGTCTAAACTCATAGAATGTGCAAGCCCAAGAGTAAACCTGATGTAAATTTTGAACCTTGGGTGAAATTATGTGTCAACATAGGTTCATCACTTGCAAGAAATGGGCCGCTGTGGTGGGGGATGTTATAATGGGAGAGGCTATGCCTGTGTGGTAGCAGGAGGTATAAGGGAAGTCTCTTTATCTTCCATTTTTCTGTGACCCTGAAACTGCCCTATAAGAATAAAGACATTTTTAAAAAGAAAAAGAAGAAAAATTGAGCAGCTTACTCAAGACCATACAGTTACTCTTTTTTTCTCACTGTGCTGCAACAAGATATGCACACAAATAACTATGATACAAGGTAAAAGGGAACAACTTTGCTACTCTAGAAGAGAATAGGTTAAAGCCTTTTAGAATTCAAATAACTTTTAAAAATCGGAAAGAAATAATTATTGTGTGTCTGGTATGTGCTAGGCATTTCACCTTGCATATCCACATGCATAATCTTTATGGAAGCAAGAACACGTAATATGAGCTCTACCATCTTCATAAATTTTCAACCGTGCAATACAGTATTGTTGACTACAGGCACAATGTTGTACAGCAGGTCTCTAGAACTTATTCATGTTGCATCCCTGAAACTTTATACCTGTTGAACAGCAACTCCCCTTTTCCCCTTCTTCCCCACTCCTGGTAACTACCATTCTACTGTCTGCTCCTGTACATCATCTTGTTCAATCCTTTCCACAATGCTATGATGAGTGACATCTCACGTTCAGCTGGAGAGACTGGGGGAATCATCAAGGAAAAGGCAATTCTAATTTTGGGCTTTGAAGGGTGAGGAAGGTAGAGCATACAGAATTGGAGAGAAGTCACATTCCAATGGAGGAGACAGAAAAGTTCTAGAAAAAGAAAAAACATTTTTACAAAGCAGTTGTTGGTGAAATTGGCTGGAGCAGTAAAAGCACAATAGGAAAGAAAAAAGGTAGAGAGCCTTGAAGGCCACGTTCAAGTATTTGGGCCTTGTTCAGTGAACCATGGGAGCTCTTGACAAGGAGGCCAGGGCTGAACTTGAGGTAAAGTGTGTCATGGAGGATGAATAGGAAGAATGAAGGGAGAAACTAGGGTCAAGGGAACCAGGTGGGAGGCTTTGGAAATAATCTAAGGAGTGGTTGTAAGACCCTTCTGAGGCAAGGGACCGGCTGGGAGGGAGGGGGAATCACACAGTGAGATAAAAATCGACATCATTTTTCCAAAAACGTATTAAAGATAAGAAAAAACACAGCTTAAAATAACTAGTTCTCTTTTGTAAAAGAGGCAGCAATGGGCCAAGGATATTTTCTCTTAAACCTATGTTTGTTTGATGGCAAGGGCGGCAGCTGGCCAGTAGTAAATTGCTCCTTATCTCTAGACCTAGGCCATTTCACTCTTCTACCCAGAGTCTGAATAATAAATGTTCTGTTCTTCCAAGGAAAACAATGTCACTGAAAGAGGTGGAAATATCAGAAACAGGATGGTTTGTTTTTTATGGACAAAGTTTCATACACTGTGTCAGAAGTCATCTATTTCTTTCCCAGTTGACCCAACTGCCCAACAAGCTGACCTTGAAAAGTCATTTTCTTTCTCTTTTCAGTTCAGTTTTAAAAATCAAAGTGTTCTTAGAATTGGAGAGACAAACCTAGAAACAAGGTTTGAAGAAAAGAAAAAAAAGGATAATCGATCTGTTCAAGAGTTCTGATAAGACTGAACAGTGAAGGCTACGGATTATGCAGTGATGGGGAAGGAACTAATTTACTGGTGCCTGTTACTCCTCAGCTTAATGCTATGAATTTAACAATGAACAAGACAATCCCTACCCTCAGTGTACTCACAAACAGATAGAAGAATTACTTGAACAACTAGTTTGGAAGGGAAATTTCCAGAGGTATTCAATGGGATGAAAACTCGGGCAATCTTGTGATTTATGGATCACTTTCTGATCAAGTCTGATGGCCACCTATACCTGCAAGCACAGTATACATTCAGTGATCAAAAAGTCAAATCTTGTGTAATAATACTCAAAGCTGCCAAATCATTTGAAATTATGACTCTCTTCTCTTCCTAAGAGGAAGGGGCAGAGACTGGAGAAAAGGGGAAATGTGATCATTTTCTCCACCTACCAATGTTCCCCTCCCCAGCTGGTCAACAGCAGTTCCTGATCCCCTCAAGACTGGGTTAAGGGCATGGTTGGATAGGTGTCAGTGGTAGGAAAAAAAGGCAAGGTAACAGATAATGTCTTCCCTGACTGGGTGTATTGTAAGAAGTTTGGGCCATGGGGATGGGAAATGTTAAAGCTGCTTTCTAGGGTAGCTCACTGATAAGCTTCCACAGGCCATGCCCTTAATCGAAGTAAAAATCCACTGATCCAGCATTACTCACTCCCTCCTCTGCTCCTAGGAATCCAGAAGTGTAACTTACCCTCTGTTGAGGCCATTTCTCCCACTTAATAACCCTATTGGATAAGATAATAAGATGACCCCACACAGCGTTGCAGATAAACTATTCTGTCTTCATCCAGACAAAATCTAAGAGTGAAGACTAATCCCCAGCAGGAACAATTCTCATCCTCTGATATCCTGGGTGGAGTCGGGGAATGGGGGTCAGACAACAGGCCTGTGTGTTCCCCTAACGGCTCTCTGCATGGTCCCTTTGAACTCCTCTTCCTTGACAAGGTGAAGCGGGAAGCTCCCCCTTCAACCCTCCTCCTCAGATGGAGAAGGAGGACTCACAACACGGCCACAACTCTTTCCAAAGAAATCCCCATAAATTTTTCCTAAATCTGCACTCTCTCAACCCTATTATATCCTGGGTATAGTGGGGGTTTGGCAAGCTATGGTTTTCAGTTTATCTTCTCTAGAATTTCTGCATATGACCTAAAATCTACTATAGAATGTATGGTGTCACATAAACTGAAACCTCCAATATGATATCCTGTTTAATTTTCAGAGACAAAGTTGAGAATAAATTACAGAAGTTATTAATAGCAGTAAATGCTTGATGCTCCTATGTAAAGCCCTTGTAAGAGAATAAAAAATACAGATGAGACCAAAGCCTCTTATTTCCCAATCATTGACTCTCTCCCTCTTCCATTCCCCAAACACAAAGTTGGGAGGCTATCACTGCAGTGCAAGGGAAGACGGACGTGAAGCAGCACCCCATGACTACCAGAGGAAGTGGAGCATGTCAAAACACTAAAAAAAGTACATCTGACCTCAAATCAAGTGCTTGCGTAATCCAGGCATCTTGGCGCAAAGTGAGAACAATGAACAGGGTCAAGTTGTCATCTGGGAGAAAAGAACACTGATTAGAGATGAGTAAGTGTCTTCCATCACAGTAAAGGACCCAAGACCTTCAGCCAGTTCTTACAGCAGGAAGTAAAAGAAGAAGGGGCAGGAGAGTCTACCTTGCAAAAACTGAAGAAGTAACAGAGAAAGAGGTTGGCTTGGTTTCTGCCACTGGGTAATCGAAAGCCTTCTAACTGGCCAAGTTATATGTCATGAATAGGCTACAGTTGTGCCACAAGACCTTCAATCCATACATCTTTGGGGCTGCCGGAGACCCTGGGTGGGTCACCTCTGACCATGAGCAGCCTTATTTGGGGCTCTTCAGAGGGTGGCTCAATATTAGTGGGATCAGTCTGCATACCCCACAGTCACTGTAGGCAGGAGCGTAATAAGCACCACTGTGCAACAATGGCTCAGCTTCAACATGCTGAGCAGAGCCAAGGAGGAGCCCTTCCATCCAGATAGCCACCAGCAGCTAAATGTAGAGCCCGAACAGCTCATCATGGACAAGTGGCCCATGGGGCTTATAGAGAAGTTTGTGTTCCTGATGTCCAAGGTCTGTAGTACACAGACCAAAGTGCCACCTGTCTGCATTGAAAGAGAGGGACGTCAAGCTCCTGAGGTGGCCTGCCAACATATTTGGAATTTCTGGTCATTTGTCATTGATGTGCCCTTTAATGGCATTCAAACCATCTGTATGGCAACTGCTCTAATGATATGTGAGAGTTCTGTAAATTACAGTCACATAATTATTTTGAAGTACCAGATATGACAAAGTTAATTAGATTTGAAAAGCATTTGCAGTATCCTAAGAAATTTCAAAAGTAAATTTGTCAATAAAAGGATGGGCTATTATCATCCTAACTATAATTTCAACTATTATGAGTTTTGGAATTGTTGTAAAACAATGGTCTAAATACTATTTTATGACATCCTCATGCAAATTTTCTCACTGATGCTGAATATCCAAAATCTGAAGAGATCATTGCTAAAAAAGTTTTGATCAGGAATTCAGTGTAGCCATTTCAACCATCAAACTTGATATTAAAAAGTTGGATTTCTAAAAGTAAACTCTCATTTTTTAAATTGACAATACCCTATTTAGATGTTTTATGCAAACATATCTAGTATCTTTCTCAATTTTTATTTTCTTATAAGAAATTGGCTTCAACATACATATTTTAAAGTTTTGATGTTTTATAAAGAATATATTCCTTGTGTATAGCATCCAAGGACTGTTCCATTAAAAGTTTGATCCTCAACTATGGCTCTCACTCTTCAAGATTCTAGCATGAACCTCTTCTCCTTTTAAGAGGAGGGCTCACAGCTACCTCATTCTTGGGACCCTCCTTCCCATGAGAGGAAATAGAACAACCTGGGCCCTGTGTTTTCCCAGGTGTTTTATCTTATTAAGTCATATTTTCTTATCACTTTTTTAAATAAATATTTAAAATAATTTTTTTTTTAAAGACACATGGTGGAGATTCCTTAAAAATAGAACTACCATTTGATCCAACAATCCCACTACTGGGTATCAATCCAAAGGAAAAGAAGTCATTACACGAAAAAGATACTTTCACACACATGTTTATAGCAGCACAATTTGCAATTGCAAAAATGTGGAACCAACCCAAATGCCCATCAATCAATGAGTGGATAAAGAAACTGTGGGATATAAATACGATGGAATACTACTGAGCCATAGAAAGGAATGAATTAATGGCATTTGTGGCAACCTGGATGGGATTGGAGGCTATTATCGTAAGTGAAGTAACTCAGGAATGGAAAAGCAAACATTGTATGTTCTCACTCATAAGTGTGAACTAAGCTATGAGGATGCACAGGCATATGAATGACACAATGGACTTTGGAGACTCGGGGGAAAGGGTGGGATGGGGGAGTGAAGGATAAAGACTACAAATTGGGTGCAGTGTATACTGCTCAGGTGATGGGTGCACCAAAATCTCACAAATCACCACTAAAGAACTGAGGTAACCAAACACCACCTGTTCCCCAATAACTAATGGAAACAAAAAAAAATTTTTAAGACAATTCAGTCTACTTTTAGCAAATGCTTTGGCTAATTTCACTATTTTTGTTATCTTTTCTTTAAAAATATTTTCTCTACACTTCTAACTTATTTATAATATTTTATCTTTTTTCTCCTGGCCCTACACCATTGTAGAATGGGAAGATTGGAGAGGTGAAGGTCCTCAGGGACTTTTTTTTTTTTAAGGCGGGGTCTTGCTCTATTGTCAGGCTGGAGTGTAGTGGCGCGATCTCAGCTCACTGCAACCTCCACCTCCCCAGTTCAAGCGATTCTCCTGCCTCAGCCTCCCGAGTATCTGGGAATACAGGTGTGCACCATCACACCCAGCTAAGTTTTGTATTTTTACTAGAGACAGGGTTTCACTATATTGGCCAGGATGGTCTCGATCTCTTGACCTCATAATCTGCTTGCCTCCTCAGAGACTTTTCAGAAAAGGCATCATAGAAGGGAGCCAGGTCTGAGAAAAGGGCTATTCAGCCAGGCCCACTCCTCAGGAAGCCTTGCTGAATTTCTCCTATGTCATCATTCAGTGTTCACCTACTACCTGGAGGCACATGCACATGCTTTTGCTAGTCATCACAGTGACTCAGCAGCATAGGTATTAGGTCCAATTTGCAGAGAAGGACACTGAGGCTCAAAGCAATCGCTTAGCAATCACCCAAGGGCAGCAGACACATCTTTAGTGAGAAGGTGAGTATGTCAGGAGTTACAAAATCTGTTTGATTTTGAACCTGTTCTCTTTCTGCTCCTCCAGTGCTTCTCAAACTTTAATGTGCTTACAAATCACCTGGGCATCTAAAAATGCCAATTCCAATTTAGCAGGTCTGAGGTGGAGCCAGAGATTCTGCATTTCGAATAAGCTCCTAGGTGAGGCTGAGGCCTCTCCCCTGAAGACCACACTGGAGCTGAAATGTGCACGTGGTCTTCACCAGGCCCCTCTGGGTACACCAGCATCAAGGAGGCGGCCCAGATAGAGCTGTCGAGGTTATCATTTACAGCAGGTTTCTCCTTTCGCTGACTGGCTTTGATCAGGGTTCCAATGGATGGCTAGCAAGAGCTAATTACAATCCCAACTAATTCACTGTGTCAGTTGTTATTCATTAACAAATTATGTTCCTGACAAACTGCTCTAGTGTGGTACCCTAAGTACTGTAATTAAAATCTTAGAAAGTTGCATGTGGGCCTAATTGATTTCCTTAATGTATTACTCAGACTAAACATCCCATTATTTTGTGTCTTGATGTTTATGAAGGGGCGTAACTGCCGCTGCCACCCAGGTGGCAGATAGAGCCATCTCTGAGTTAATGGGGGAGCTTTTCTGCTCCTGGGCCCCACTCAGTTCCCCAGCAGCACTGCCCAAGCATTCAAATGACAGTGGCGTTTCTCTCCTCCAGAAATGTTTACATAGAAAGGGATGACGGGCAATTGGATTTCTGTCTATAATTTGTATTTCCTTCTTGGGTTTCCAAGCTTTCGAAATGTATGATGACTTTTTAGTGTTGCATCCCGATGCTGTCATGATTCCATGTCCTATAGCTCCCCTTTTGCCACTGAGCACCATGGGGCAGAACAGGAGATGGAGCTGGGGACAGTATCTAAAAATGTCTGTGCTTCATCCAAAGCCGTGTGTGATGCAGGCAAATCCAAGTGTATCTGGCAAATGTGGAATGTTATGAACAGCCAATATATATACTGCAGTTCACTGAATTAGACTACGTTTATTCATTCATTCATGTATTCAACAGCCTCTGAAGAAGCACCTAGCATAGGCCAGGCCCAATGCTAGGTTTAAAAAACATATAAAAAAAATAAAAATAAGCGCAATCATAATAACGGCAAACAGTTCTATATTGTAAGCCAGGCACTGTTCTAAGTGCATTAAATATATTCACTCCTTTTATTTTTGCTTATTTCCTTTGAAGAAAGTACTCCTATTATCCCTATTTTACAAATGAGAAAACTGAAGCAAAGGAAATTTAAGGAACTTGCCTAAGGTCAGACAGCCAGGATTCAGGTCCAAACAGTCTGGCTCCAAGTCCTTGTTTGAACTACTATGCCATACTGCCTCCCTTCAGTATTATAATAATAACAGTGGGTAAGCACTTAGTATATCCTCATGAATAATTTTATACTCACAAACTCACAAAAAACCTAATGAGGGCTAGGCATGGTGGTTCACCCAACACTGTAATCCCAACACTTTGGGAGGCCAAGGCAGGAGGATCACTTGAGCCTAGCAGTTCAAGACCAGCCTGGGCAATATAGTGAGACTATGTCTCTACCAAAAAAAAAAAATTAGCCAGGCATGGTGACATGGGTCTGTAGTCCAGTTACTTGGGAGTCTGAGGCAGGAGGATTGCTTGAGCCTGGGACATAGAGGTGGCAGTGAGCCGTGGTTGTGCCACTGCACTCTAGCTTGGGCAACAGAGTAAGATCCTGCCTCAAAAAAACAAACAAAGCCTAATGAGATAGGTCTTTATCACCATCTCACAATTGAGGAAACTGAGGCGCAGAAGGGTTGCTTAACTGCCCCCAAAGTCTTGGGTTGTAAGTGGCAGAGTCAGGATTTGAGCCCAGGCCTGGAACCTAACATTTCAATCTCCATGCATCCTAGGTAGAACTAGCAGAGATCTGAGAAATCAAATAGGGATTTGGGGCCAGCACAGTCCAACCAATTTAAATAATCAAACTACAGGTATCCCTGCCCTAGATCTCCAGCAAATGAAGCTACAGCCCGGGTGGAAAAGTGTAGAGCTGGGATGTGAAGCCGTAGGCTGCCCTCTGCCTCTGCATTAGAATATCTCTTGCACAGCCCTAGTTCTCTGAAGCTCCTTCCTGTGCCCTCTGCCCTACTCACCTTCACTCAGCATCCAACACAATGCGGGTGGATCACATGTGTCCAAGGATAAACTTAACAGGCTCACTATACATTGCATGATATGCTACCTACTGTATGTTAAACTAAAATGTGCTTAATTTGGGGGCATCCCTTTTTTTATGAGAGTGTACATCAAAAATGCAAATTATGAAAGACAAATATTTCTCATGGTTTCCTAATTCTTAAAAAAAAAAAAAATGCCAGCTGTGAGGTCTTTTGGAAGAATTGGACTATTTTGTTTGCTAGAGTAGGAAACAGGGCTTCTTCAATAGGTTATTTCTCAAGCTGCATGTGTGCATTAAGCGAGGGTTCTCACTTTCTATTGGCTGCCCCAAGAACGATGTGGTTCATTAGTGTGTTCAAGCCCTTTCCTTGGTTCTGGTACTTTACATGAGTCAACACCATTACCCTCTGAGTCATTTCCTGTAACCCTGGTTCACAAGCTTCCGCATCACAAGTTGTATTATTTCTGCTTCTCTTCAACAAGTGCCATTGCCTACACCCAATCCAGCCCCTCCAAATCACTTTTCTCCTAGATTTCTGCCCCAGGCATCACAAATTCCTTTCCCTCTGGTTTCTGGGAATGATCTTACTATGCACCATCTTTAGTGAGCTCCTTTCAGTAGTTTCCACTCATGGTTAAGCACTTTCTCCCCCTCAGCTAAACCAACTGTGTATCCTTCCATTGGGATGTCCCACTAGTAGAACAAACTGGTTTTTCATTCATCACTCTCAATGCATGGTGTTCTTAAACTTTTTTTTAAAATGCATGTGTGGCCAGGCGCGGTGGCCCACGCCTATAATCCCAGCACTTTGGGAGGCCAAGGTGGGCAGATCACCTGAGGTCAGGAGTTCGAAACCAGCCTGTCCAACATGGCAAAACCCGTCTCTACTAAAAATAAAAAAATTAGCCAGGCATGGTGGTGGGCGCCTGTAGTCCCAGCCACTCAGGAGGCTGAGGTAGAAGAATCACTGGAACCTGGGAGGTGGAGGTTGCAGTGAGCCGAGATTGCACCATTGCACTCCAGCCTGAGCAACAGAGTGAGACTCTGTCTCAAAAATAAATAAATAAATAAAATTAAAATGCACGTGTGTATGTTAGCAGTCAATACCACAAATTTGTATTCATATTACTAAGCAAAAGCTAGATTTAAGAAAACTAAATTTAAGTTGAAAATATCATGTAGATATATTCCTCCCAGCAAACTCCATTGTCAATTCTTACGTAGGACTTTGTAGCATTGATGACTTGGCTAATAAAAATGCTGTCGGAAGTTAAGAACCACTTCTGGGGTAGTGCTCCCTTTCAATAAGAGTTCTTAAAAACACTTGACCAAACTAGGGAACTTGGTTATGCATTACAGATTTTTCTCTCTATACAAGCCACCATTCTTAAGCAAAGGAGTCAGTGCAATTGTCAGAAAAGTGTCAACCGTGCTCTCCAATTTATTTGATATTTTTAAAAAAATCTGGTTGGCCGGGCGCGGTGGCTCAAGCCTGTAATCCCAGCACTTTGGGAGGCCGAGACGGGCAGATCACGAGGTCAGGAGATCCAGACCATCCTGGCTAACACGGTGAAACCCCGTCTGTACTAAAAATACAAAAACTAGCCGGGCGAGGTGGCGGGCGCCTGTAGTCCCAGCTACTCGGGAGGCTGAGGCAGGAGAATGGCGTAAACCCCGGAGGCGGAACTTGCAGTGAGCTGAGATCCGGCCACTGCACTCCAGTCCGGGCGACAGAGCAAGACTCCGCCTCAAAAAAAAAAAAAAAAAAAAATCTGGTTTAGGGTATGTGTTCAGAATACAGAGTATTTGTGAGGCATGATGCTGGTACCTGGTAATTACAGGATTTCTTTTTTTTTTCTTTGTTTTTACTGAAATGGCCATTGGGATGTCACTCAGAGTTTTTAGTTTGGGGAGGCTGAGAGGCTCTCAGGTTCTTTGGAATGAATTTGTTTTGTTTTTGGAAAATTACCAAGATTGATCCCATAGTTACATAAGTATAAAGCGAGTACCCATTTCTTGTCCTTGGGGACAGCAGTGAAGTCACCATAAATCTGAATGCTGATGGTGCAGATTAAGATGCCAACTCTTTAGCCCAGTGATGTAAGTAAGTATCTTTATCCAGGACCATGTCCTTGAAGAGGAAGAGAAATGTTTTGCCCAAATGTGAATCTAGAGCATTGGTATCTAAGTGGTATTTGAAGAGTAAATGATACCAACCTTGTGGAATGTATTTTCAACAATTCAGGTGCTTTCAACTTTTTTTGAAGCATAGTTTTTAAAGACTTTTTAAAGGATATTTTTCATTTTACATTGTATTCCAGTAAACACGTGCAACAAATATCTAACAGTAACAAAATTTCATTAAGCAATACTTATCTTTATTATAAGTAATGCTTTCTGCTATGTCTATATATTCCTATTTCATTGATTTTAATGTTGGTCATGTCCCATTGAATTGGTATTACAACCTGTTAATGGTTCATAATTTGTAGTTTGCAAAACACTGAACTATTGTGATTGCTTTGTCTGGATCCAGTGGTCAACCACATCCTATGAAGGGGAGTGGTAGGAAATGAGTAAGCCTTCTACTGAGCAGAAGGAGCACCTTCTCCCGTCTGTGGAGTCCAGGAGGTTTGGGGCCTTAGGCTTCGAGGTTTGAGGACATGTAGTGATGACAGCAATGTACTATAAAATACTTCAGCGTGGACAGTGAGATACTACATACGTGCCAGTTAGTTGCAGCTTTAATTAGGAGCGGCCAGGGGTGGTCAGCTGGCACTTTCACCTGGAGTCCACCCACCAGTGCTTCTGTTATCTGCATCTCAATCAATAGTCAAAGCTTCATCACTGAACATCTTACACACTGAATATCAAAAATGGGTTTTTATTGGCCGGGTGCGGTGGCTCACGCCTGTAATCCCAGCACTTTGGGAGGCCGAGGTGAGTAGATCATGAGGTCAAGAGATCGAGACCACCCTGGCCAACATGGTGAAAACCTGTCTCTACTAAAAATACAAAAATTAGCTGGGCGTGGTGGCGCGCACCTGTAGTCCCAGCTACTCAGGGGGCTGAGGCAGTAGAATCGCTTGAACCCAGGAGGTGGAGGTTGCAGTGAGCCGAGATTACACCATTGCACTCCAGCCTGGTGACAGAGCAAGACTATGTCTCAAAAAAAAAAAAAAGGGGGGGGGTTATCATGCAAAATTATGCTCTATTGATTCACTTAACAAATTTCAGAAATGATCTTTTATTGGTAAAATTAGAAGAATTCTTAATGTGTGGACTGGCTAAAATATCTCTACCCTCATCTAATCAGAGTATTAGAATCCAGGGAAACTGGTAGCTTACTACCCTGGGAGACTTGATTGCTAAAGGGCTCTATGTGCAGCCATTGGTGTGTAGCCATCGATACGGAATATGCTTGCTATCTGATGTTGACTGTAAGGGTAACAGAATCCTGTCTCTAAAGTATTGACTTTTGCCTCCAGTGAACAGAAGTTCATGCGAGGTGCTCATCAGAGCATCTAAAAGGCCAGACAGAGGCTATGGCTTCATCAAGCCTCCAGAATAGGCCATGTGAGCCATTTTGTGCTCACTTGCTAGTGAATGTGTATTTAGCAAATGTCTGCTTGTGTAGCAGACATTTGGTCTGAGAATTGCTTTCATTGTAACCCAGTAGTGAGGTTGTATGGGAATGGCAAACTGTCACCCACCTCACACTTTGAGTGGTTTGTGTTATCTTAAAAATAATAAAACCTAAGAGCTGTGATTATCAAATTGATTATATTCAGTTAGCTTACAGGCCCCTTCCTCACTTGCAGATCTGTGTGGAGAGTGAAGGATGCTGGAGAAGCAGATAGCTTGGGGAATGAGTGGTTGATAAACATGCCCAATAGCAGAGGTGTGTGGAGCATGGGAATGATCCCTTGATTCCCAGAATTTAACTGTGGAGGAAAACTCAACAGTGGAAGGGTGTTCAAAGGATGGAGACTCAGGACCATATTACTCTAGATTGTAAAAGGAAATATGACCTTATTTGGTAGTCAGAGGCTGGTGAGGACTGGAAATCCACAGGTCATATTTGAAATCACAGTCTACAACAAGAAGACTTTTATTGGCATTCCACTCTATATAAACATTAACATTTTAGTTATGAAGTAGACTTTCTCAGGGTAATATTGTAGAGGGAAAGGTGAAGAGACTCCATGTGATCCTAAGATGCACACACTGCTGTGTTCCAGGCCTTTCTGACAAGTCAAACAAAGGGAAAAGCCCTAATGGAATAACCATTGAGGAAGGGGCTATCTGAATTTTGGGGCTATTTGGAAGGAAGCTAGTAGAGAAGGCTTAAGTAGTATCTGGGAAAGATGAAGATGGGAGGAAGAGCTTGAGATCTGCATTGCCTATCGCTCCCTGGCCCAGCTCCATGAACTAGGTCTGATCTGTCTGGGCCATGGGCAACATCCAAAGGAGACACTAGGATGTTTCTCACAGTGCACTGGGCCTCAGAAACTAAGTATAACACCAAAGGGGAGAGGAAATTTTCTTTTATTGCTGTATGGATCCAACACAGAGAAAATCCAAGAGATTGCAGCACCATTTATGAGCTTGAGAGTCAGGGTTCTGCATCCTGGGTGTCACCTGGAGAGTGCAGACTCAGCACAGGCATCAGCATTGTCACCCAAGACATCAGTGACAGTACTGAGGCACGACTGCCATGGAGCGTTCAGTGGACATGAACCGTGTAAGCCAGACAGGAAGAACTTCAGATTAGGGTCATGCAGTTTGGAGCAAGAGCCAAGAAATTTTTATCTTTACCCTCAATGTGCCTCCATTGTACCCAAAAATACAGATAAGACTTGAAGAAATTTGAATTACATTGGAGAATCTTATTGGAATCATGATGATTTTGGATTTTTCCACAAAAGTAGAGCCCAAGATAAGGGTTTGTGCCTGTAGTTTATCTGGGAAATAATCCAGGAAAGAGAGGGTAAGAGAGAACAGCACTATAAGAGGACAGTATCACGTGGGTCACTGCTGTGTGACTAGGGCTTGACCCCACTAAGACCTTCTGAGGAGCCATATAGAATATGCCTCATTTATCCATCATTTATCTATCAGCTCTCAACCCCCATTAGAAAAGCGATGCCCTGTCGGGCTTTAACTCCCTGCCCTTTCAAGGTGCACATGCCTGAGTGGGTTTCCACAGCCATCTCACAGCACAGCATTTGAGAATTCCCAGGGCAGAAAAATGTGATGCAGATGAAGTGAGGCACTGTCAGAATATATTTGTGCAAAACTAGTTGCTGCAGCAGTGACTGGAGTTAAATGTAAACTGAGAAGCTGTGAAGATGTGAAGTGGTACACACAAGGTGTCTGACAGAGTACATCTCCTGCACCGCTCAGCTCCACTCATACCCTACATTATTAAATCCTGTTCACCACAGAGCTCAAGGTGGCAGCCAACTGCAGTCTCTACAAAGGATTTAATACAGAAATCTTCCTGAATAAAGCTGTAGTCCCTATTGCTGCAACTGGTAGAAGGGGATTGATGCAATCAAACTGTTATTAGGTGCCTGTTTGGTCTCTTCAAGTGATGGGGCCATTTAAAGGATTAGTATCAGTCTCTGTAGTTGCCAGGTTAGGCCCTCAGCTTTAATGAGATGGAACCCAATGCCACTGCAGTCATGCATAACTTCCATCCTTGTACCATAACCGGTCTACCGTAAGTCCATTGCACAGAACTGGAGTGGCTGAGACAGAGGTTGGCTGAAATCTGCAGGACAAGTGATCTGTCGACTCAATTGATCAGGGCCTCCTCCAGATGACTATTCTTCATTGGGCATTACCATGAGACACAGAAAGCCAATGCTTTATGCCTACTTTCATGGGTCCATGCACATGCCTCTTACTTATACTTCTTATATTTAATCATCCAAACTTGCCTTTTTTAGGGCCTTGATTAACCAGCCAAACCAGTTGCCACTGCCCAAGACTATGTACATCACCACTTCAAGACATTTCACCCACCATAAAAAGTAACTGCCACTGCACTGTTCTCAGCTTTACCCACTTTCTCCTTGTCACTTTCTTTTAGGGGAACATCCTTCAGGGCCATGCCTGGGTGCTATATCCCCCTGATCTTATGATTCTGAGGGCAGAATCATGCCCCGATCATGATAGGCAACATCTATTGCATAATTATTTGATGTCCTATGGTGAGATATTCATTCTCTATTAGGAGGCAGAACATGCCAGGAGGTGCTCTTCAAATGGAGACAATTTCCCTGCTCCAGAAGGCATGTCCTTGCCCCAGAACCCTACTAATGTATATTATGATGCTCTTATTGGAGTTTGCAAGAATGTCCACACACCTTGTTTATCCACAACAGACTCCTTTAGCATCATTAACCTTGTTGGTTTATATCCAACCTGGACCTGCTGCAAAGCTCTCTCTTGCTCTGGCAGTACTCCCAAGGGCTTCCCTCCAAATTCTAAGCAGCTTACCAAGCACCATGACTCTTTCTCAGTGGTAGGAGGATGCAAAGTACAACTACTTGTCACTTATCTCAAAGAGCATGTCCTGGTAAGTCCCAGACCATTGAACTTCTAAAATGTTCATTGACTTGGAAAGCCCCTTAATCTTTATGGGGTTGTCTCCTGCCCTCTAGCATGCATGTGTCTTATTAGAACATCCAGACTACTTGTCACTTCCTACTCACCGGGTCCAATTAGCATGATGTTACTAATGTAGATGATCCTCATGACATTCTGTGAAATGCCATAATGATCAATGTTCTTGAAGACTATATTATGGCAGCAAAAAGTAAAATAACGTATCTCTGTGTCAAGGTAGTGAATGTATACTTGCGTCCCTCCCACATAATGTAAACTTACTTTTGAGCCTCCTGAGTCATGGGTATTAAAAAGAATGCATTTGCCAGATTAATTACCACATACATTATACCAGAATAATGAAAGCTGTGCTGATCCTGAGATGCACCCACTGCTGTGTTCCAGGCCTTTCTGACAAGTCAGACAAAGGGAAAAGCCCTAATGCAATAACCATTGAAGAAGGGGCTATCTGCATTTTGGGGTTATTTGAAAGGAAGCTAGTAGAGAAGGCTTAAGAAGGGTCTGGGAGAGATGAAGATGGGAGGAAGAGCTTGAGATCTGCATTGCCTATTGCTCCCTGGCCCAGCTCCATGAACTAGGTCTGGTCTGTCTGGGCCATAGGCAAAATCAAAAAGAGACACTAGGATGTTTCTCACAGTGTACTGGGCCTCAGACACTAAGTATAACACCAAAGGGGAGAGGAAATTTTCTTTTATTGCTGTATGAATCCAACACAGAGAAAATCCAAGAGATTGAAGAGCCATTTAGGAGCTAGGGTTTTTCCCAGCGAAAAACTCCACATTTCTCCACAGCATCTGTAATTGGGGCCATCATCTGCCATAACCCTATGGCTTTTATAAAAGTCATAAAGTTAAATCAATCAAATAGGAATACGATAAGGACCACCATCCCTACAGCCTTTAAATCTTTAATGATGACATTAGATTCTGCAATTCCTCCCAGGGTATGGTATTGCTTCTGAGTTACTATCTCAGTCACAGAAAGACACATGAGGGTGTTCCCAGAGCTTCAGGGCATTCTACTTAGTCCTTTCTTCCCTGATGGCACAACACAGAATATGCCATAGTGTTTTCTGCCCAAGGAATGGATGGAGGTAGCCCTTGTCCACTGGCTCTTATCTCCCTATTCATCAGGATTGCCCCTGATCTTCAATCCCTCAACCCTTCCAGATTTTGCATGCATGAGAGCTAAGTAGTCACCATATCAGTGATGTCCCAGGGCATAAGAACAGATGCAGCTGAAGGGAGGTACTATCAAAATACACCTGCACAAAGCTAGTTGTCACATCTGTGGTTAAAGCAAATGGTGGCCAAGAAAATGTGAGGTGGTATAACAAGTTGTCCTATATAATGGTGCACTACCAATCTTTACTTCTTACAAATTAGTTATGACGTCCCCCATCCCCATTCATTACTAATTAATTGCTACCTCTAGAATAGCACAACATTGGCTTGCCCAACTCCTAACTTCATGATGCCATTAAGTAAAAGACTAGGCCTTCCACCAATTGTCTTGGTCCTTAGAGTTTT